>NC_082663.1:89493181-89796212 GCF_025265405.1 Mesoplodon densirostris
GGAAGATCCCACATGCCGCGGAGTGGCTGGGCCCGTGAGCCATGGCCGCTGAGCCTGCGCGTCCGGAGCCTGTGCTCCGCAACGGGAGAGGCCACAACAGCTAGAGGCCCGCGTACCGTAAAAAAAAGGAAAAAAAAATTAATGAAAAGTAGCTACCTATAGAGCATGTGACCAAACTTTGGAGATTTGGTGAGGAAAGAAGAGTAACTGCCAATGTATGTTTCCAGGAAAATCTTACTATAGGCAGTTCGTTCTAAAGACTCCAGAGAGAGCTCTCATTTTCAAAACGCATCTCCTAGGCTGTGCCTTGCAGAAACTCAATGGCAGCTGCCTCTAGGAACATACATGGAGAAACCTGAGTGTCTGCTGCAGTCCAAAGCAGCAGCTTCCCTTCAGGACTCTCCCCAATCTCCTGAATACATTCCAAACTTGTAAAAAGAAATATGAAGTGGAAAGACTCAAGAAATGATAATTACGACAAAACCCAGAACAACAGAAGAGCCTGGATGCTGGCATTCCTCGTGATGTCATCTGCACAATGAGTTTGAGTGATCAGTGTCTGTCAGGGTTCATCACAGGCTACTTCCCAGAAGAAGTGAATTTGCACCAAGGTTTAAAGGTGACAAAAGGGAACTGAAGGCCAAGTTGACAAGAGATGAATTGCCGTAGATTTCACAGGGCTGTGTGAATAGACAGAAGACTGGCACAGAGATGAAATGTGGGCAACTGTAATGGCATGCATTTAAGGGAAATGAACATAAATTACATTTGGAGGATGATCAATGGGCTACAGAAGAGGAACTGTTGGCTACTGATGACGATTCACGTAAGATTAAAAGCTAATACACTGCTGTAGCCCAAAAGCCAACAATAAGTTTGAAGGTAATCAGTTAAGTTATTAGAAGTGTTCCCCTCTTAATGCACAAACCAAAAGTAGGTTTACCCTTGGTATTCCATCTTAAATTGGGACCCTACCACCCAAAGAGCTAAAAATAGTCCAGAGGAGAGAAATTACAGTGATCAAGATAGAGAGAGTCCCCAAAGACCTATAAAGTTTAGAATCCCTCTGTCTACAAGAGTGAAAGCTGAGAAAAGTGATGATCCAGTTCTTATTACCCTCAAACCTGGTAAATATGAGAAACTAAAGCAAGCAGTCTTTATGACGTATGTGGCAAACTTAGAGAACTCATTCCCCCTAGGGGCGGTTCACGCTGAATCTAAAAGTGACTTCTAAAGAGGTTTAGATTGTTTCATGGGAAATACATTCACACTACATTATTAGAAACAAGCACCATTTGTAGTATATTCCAAGGGAGGGAAACTTCGTCTATAATCTTTCGGCCCTGTTGGCAAGCAAAGAACTCACAGTGCAGTCCCACCTCTCTCTCAGCTCTTAGGTCCACTGGCAGGACCAACGGAGGGGAAATCTCAAAGGAAAATAATGCAGACCTCAAAGTATAACATTAGAGATGCACCAGGTAACTCACTACCAGTCTCTGCTCACCACTGCACTGGGCTACACCATCTTCTCAGGACTGTAGGAATAAATGCCATTCTGTAAAATCAACCTGAATGAATCAAGTGTACAAAAGTAAATGAGGTTAGGAAATCTGTATAATTCAATCTCAAGAAGACTGCAAAGTAACAGGAAAAACTTCTCAGTTGATTTAGAGGATAATGATCCTTTTCTTAAAGAAGAGTTCACACCATTTAAACAGAAAGGAGTCCCTGAAACTGACATTAAAAACATTTCCTAAGGGTGAGAGCATGAGCTGAGCACTTACTAGTCACTAGACACTGTGCCAGGTGCTCAAAGTTCTTTAACCCACGTTTTCTCCTTTTACTTTTAATACCTTTACAAAAACAAAAAGGAAAAAAGAGCTAGATTAATTTGTGGGGGTAACCTGGAGCCCTGAGAACGTGACCACATACTGATGACTCATTGAAACGATAAACTCTGCATGCCAAAAGACTCATTAAACGCATTAGATGTTTTCTCAAAAACCTATATATATTTTAGGGTAGAGTAATTCACAGCTTTCCAGGAACTAATTATTTTTCCCTTTCTAACCTTAATGCATTTTTAAAAATTTTTCTTAATTTACTGAATACTTACAATGAGCATTACGCTGAATTTAACACTTAGGTTAATCTTGGGAAAGAGATGTGAGCTCACAAGAAGCAAGGAAGGAATGGGAATTTATGATCACTCAGGAAATGTGTGCATTATTAATGGAATTCAAAGCAGAGACATGTTCAGTGTGAGTAGCCCTTTCGCAGTCTCCATTTAACACAGGAGTTTAAATTTGGAAAATTGATAGATACTTCCCTTGACTATCGAAAATCCAGCCTTTTATAAAATGTTTGTAACTCCAAATATTGTTGAGGAGTTAAGGGGGCACAGTTTGGGGCTTCATTACTTCTGATCAGGCCTGTTAATGTATGTGGATGTATAGTCCTAACAAATAACCATTCCAAGGAGGAAAAAAGGCAAAGAGACCATGGAGCAAAGACAGAAATCAAGCCTGTTAACTGCCTTTGGAAGGGAAAGTGGAATTGCTTCTTGTTTGGGGGTCACAATTTAGTCAGGAAACCCAGAACATCGGGAACAAAACAAAGGTGCATTCAAGCGAAATGAACACGGCAACTACAGAGTCCATGTACTTCACGCAACAGGAAGGTGGTTAGACCCCTCGGCCCCATCACACACCCCACAGGTTGGGGACAGGACTAACAACCTTACTTAATTACAAGGTAATTCTTACCTGGATTCAACCCGAAATCCTCAAACTGGTCCTAGGTTATAAACGGAGAAAGGAAAGAAAAACCAATTTGGGATTCTGGAAGTCAGAGCAAGTTCTCTCTCAGTGGTTTAAAAGCGGCAGAGGAGAATAGAAACTATGAAAAGGGAGCAAAAAGAAAAGAAAAGGAAAAAAAAGTAATTAGAGGAGCACAGTGACCAGAGGCTGTGGGCTTTGGGATAAAAAGCCCTAGACACTGGCAAGAGACAGGAGAACCAGCCATCTGGGAAATATCATAAAAAGTCAGGCTAAACCTACAGACCTCAAAGGCTCCCGAGTGCATTCCAGTATTACCAAAGAGTTCAATAACTGGCGTTCTTAATGAGGGTCCTGGTTCATTGAAAAAACTCACCATACTCTCTACCGGACCACGTCTGGTAATGACTGTGACATTTTAGAACCATTTGCAATGAGAGCAGTTATAACTGTTTCATTGTTTAAAGGATTAAGCAGATTTAGGCAGAACTCCTCCTTCCTGAACACTCTGGATGAATTAGTTACTGTGAGGAAGGTTGTAGTTCAAGGTGTATCCAAGAGTCACTCTTCCTTTTAGTGGAACTGCCCACCTGATTCTGCCCCATTCCATTTTTAGCTTAGAAAGGAAACAATACACAGAGTTAATTATGGTTCTTCAAGAAAATATCATGGCAATTTTTATCCCTTACCTTCACATACATTTACAGGTTTTTCTAAGTGACAGAATAAATCACTGACTCTGCTACATGAGGACTTATACTCAACAGAGATTAATAGGCCGTACCTCAGGAGAACAGCGTTCTTTCTGAATGATACACACGAACCAAGGGAAAGGTGCCATTTCAGTCATTTACTTCCATAAAATGCAACTTAGTCACTTCAATTACTGCTGTGACTCACCTACTAATTACTGGCCGCCACAACATCAAAAATATTCAGTCACCAAATTTGTTATCAGTGTTTTTGTACATGTTTCCCATGCTTGGTAATCTGCATTTGTTAAGAGCAGAGAAACATTAAAAGTGGAAGCACACCACAGACACCGTCCTCGCCGTCCTACCACTCTACCCATGAGGAGTTGTGACTTATGTTAGCAAGTGAAAACTGGTAGGAATGAAATTTCTTTTACAAGAGCAAGCCAAAATGATAGCAGAAATTTACTTGATATGTATAGTTTTACAGAGCTGCAGCATGGTTCCTGTTCATAGAACAAAGTGAGCTAATCTACTCTGCAAGAAACAATGACCTTTTAAAGCAAGCTATGATAGGTTTATTCCTTACTTTACAAAAAGACTATCAGTTCTTTAGCACAATCATCAGGACAAGGTGATTTTATAAGGACTAATTCAGGTACTCCTTTTTCAAGGTGAAGTACACACATTTCTCACATCTTAGAGGACATGAACCAGCAGTATTCTGCATATATGCAATAAAATTCAGACAACCAATGATCTCTTGAATAAGACATCATTGGAAAGCTAAGTATCAGTGAGAGAAAAGCTGTTCCCTGTCACTAACACTAATCTTAATTTTTTTTCAAATGGACCAATTTCACTTTTTAAAAGTCGCAAGAGGAAGACATTGGCTGTGTGGATTTCACGTCTTACTATCTCAGCAGCAATATGAAATAAACGGGAGCTGGAAAGGAGAAACAGAACACTAGTTTCCATGAAGGAAATTACTTAATTCAGTATCCTTCCTGCCCTAGAAGCATCTGTCCTCGGCCTTACTGTATTTAAAAAAACCCAAAAAAAAAACAAAAAAAAACAAAAACATGGAAGAGGGAATAGAGACATGAATAAAACACACAAGAAAAAAATAATCTAGAAATTTAAAAAATGAATATAATTAGTGCAAGTTGCAATCCACTTCCCCTGAAGACATGTTGGAACACAAATCTGCTTAAGTCTATACTCCTCACTCCCAGGCTTATGAAAATTGAGGAAGAACATCAGAGGAAAGAAGTTGGGCATGCATGTGAATTTTTTAAACACCCTAGATGATTCTGACTGGTCATCCTAGGTCAAAACCATGTATCTATTCATATCACAGTAGTATACTCACTGGTTCACAGGCTCCTTTATTTGGTCAACTAATTTCATGGAGTGTTTAACTGGTAGGTATTTTCATAGGTCCACTGGCCCCTAAATGGATTCAGGCTTTGTTCTAAATCTCTCCCAATCTACAAATGGGTATCATCTCCTTCCTATTCACAGGCACCTGCCAACCAGCAACCTAATGACAGTCATCTAAACTAGCAAAACTAGTTAACTCTTCATAACTGCTTGCTTTCCCTCAAATAGTGCAGCAGGGAAAGGGACAGCAGCTCCACTGGGAGGAAAGCCATGTGGGACAAATTAGGTGCCGCTGTAAGATTTAAAAGCTAGGGGGAAAAACAGAGCTAACTGGAGGCAGCTGTTAGGATGTGGTTTCTGTGTTTATATTCTTCTCCTTCCCCCCCTAAAGCCTCTTATGGGTATTAGGAAGGAAAGCATGCATATGACCCTATGGAGAGAACAGGCTCTCTTGACTGTACATGGGGCCGGAGACCATAACTCAGCATGTCTGAGACACAAAGGTTACCTGCCAGGAGAATGAGGTAAACTGCTGTAAACCTTTATTTGATAATTTTTAAAAACCCTCTTCTATCTAAACACAGCCATACAGCAGAAAATTGTACTGCTGGCAGAAAGCAGTCACGATAACTAAGAGAAACTCTACAGGAACAATAAACCTTAGCTAACTGGAGATTTAAGGCTGACCTACCAGTCAGCAAATGGTACATACATCCTGTTGCTGTTGTGACCTCTGCCCTCCCCTCCCCCAACTCCACCTTCAAACTCTCAACCCAAGATTTCAGTATGGCTCATTGCCAGCACCTTTCTCCTTTCTTGGGTGCAAAAGTGGTTCTGATGATCCATACATATTTCAAGAGGCTTTGATTTTCAGCTTTAACTGAGAATTAATGTCACATACTATTTAAAATAACACAGAGAAGGTATTGTTCTTACAAGAACCTCCCTTTCCCCTGCCTGCCCTGACCTCTCTTTCCTTCAATATTGTCCTCAATAACGGGCTTTCTTTCCTCCTTGTTAAGCCAATATGGGGAACTGAGAGGAAGCGGGGCGGGGGGAGGGAAGTATTTCTATTTCTCTTGGCACTGAATAAAATGGTTTTCTAGGGGATGGAGTATCACTCCTATTTTAATAAAATTCCTGTTTCCTATATAATATCACTCAGGTCACTTCAACGTGAGAAGGTGATCAAAAACAGAGACAACAGCAGGAGACTACACTTGCGAATAGTAAACAACACAGCCCACATGCTCCAAATCAATGCAGCATGACAAGCAAGCCCTCTACCCAATGCTCCAGCTACTCAAGTACAGCAAATCTAACACTGTCACATGCTCAGAAAATAGCTGTTGCAACAACTTAATGCAATGAAGTCACATTTTACTTTTTTTTAAAAATCCTTTTACTTTCCCAAGCTGGGTCATAATGAACATCCATAGAAATTGACTTTTCCTGGCTCCAAGGGCTTGCTTACACCTAAAGCGTTAATGCAGAATAAAGAACAGACTGGAACAGTGTTGGTCTTAACTCTTAAAATAGCTTCTCTTCCCACTGGGTAAATGAGAAAAGGAATCCCTTTGATTCACAAAGGGAAACTTTTATTCCTTCCTCCCGCCCTCTCACCCATCCATCCATCCATCATTTTCCTGTTTTATTTTTAATTGCTTTGATACTTCAGCCCCTGCTACTCTATCCCAGTTGTAGACACACACATGCATGTACAACACATACACACACAGATAGTAATGTGATGTGGCAGAATTTTTACCTGAACTACACAGTGGCTGTAGGACTTTGGAACGTTACATAATATTTTCAAAACTTTAGCTTTCCCCTTCCATAAAATCAAGATGATAATTCCTGGCTCATAGGGCTACCAAATAATATCTCAGCAGAGCAAGAGTAAGCACTTTATAAATATTAGTTCCCACCTCTTCCCCTCTCCCCAAGCACAATGTACTTTAGTATCCTTTAAATATAGACTTTGCAGGTCGATGAACAGGAAAGAGTATCTTCTGGGGGTTGCTGATGCTGGGAAAAGTCCCCAAGTTTTTTCCAGTGCCAGTTTCTTATTTAAGTACTTCTTACCTCTTTTTTCATAAATCTGTATTCTCATATCTTTAGTAGATTGATGTTTTCTTTGCTTTTCTGATCTTTCATCAAGATAATGAGATCTAATATACTGTAACTATACTGGCAATAGATACCAATTTGAAACAAAACTATAAATATAGTCATCCTGTTACTAGCCTTGAGGGTTTTTTTAAAATATATTTTTAATTTTATTTTTAATTTTTGAATATATTTTTTAAATATATTTAATATATTGATTGATTGATTGGCTGCGTCAGGTCTTAGCTGCAGCGCACAGGATCTTTCGTTGCAGCACGCAGGCTTAGTTGCCCTGCAGTATGTGGGATCTTAGTTCCCCGACCAGGAATCGAACCAGCGTCCCCTGCAATGGATTCGCAACCACTGGACCACCAGGAAAGTCCCCAGCCTTGAGTTTTAAAGCTATGTTTAAAATGTTAAAAATTTCCCAGAGCAGTGAAAGCCAATATAAAGTTTATGTCCTAAAAGAGATCATCCACAAGTGCAAATAAAAACATTTCTGAACCAGACTACTAGGACTAATAACATATTTCAACACATTGAGATGAAAAATGGGGGAGGCTTGTGATCTCCTCTGACCCTCGCGAGGGAGGGAAGCATAGACACACACACTTACATAACACAGTGAGCGGGCTAACCCTCTCTCTTCTGGGGATGGCACTGCACTCACTTCTTCTCCATCTCCAAACATGTGCAGTAAAGTTTGAGCCCAGTTAATCAATATCTTAAAAAAACTGTTTTAACACAATAGTGTCTATTTTACTTTCTGGTCATTTAATGTACAAACTTTTAAAACTAGTGATTTTTTTTCCCCCATGGATTTCAGGTTTTACTAACCTATATTACAAAACAATAAAAAACATTCTGTTGTGACATTTAAAATCAATACTCATCATGACAGAGACTATGATATTTGGTAGCTGAACTTGCATCTTTTCAGCTGAAAGTTCAAAAGTTCGTCTTCTTTTTCTTCTTCACTTCTCAAAAAGTTTGTGCAGGGGAGGAAAAGAGTCAGGGTGGGGACACGGGAGAGAAGAAAGTAAAATATAACTAAATCTTCAATGTCAAAAAGGGCCTCACCTTGCTTATCATGTATGGCCCATACCTAAGAAGAGACGTGGACCAGACATACCTATACGTCTCTCAACGTCTCCCATCTCCCCACCACCCCTCCATCATACTCTCCTTCACACTAAAATGCAGATAAGCTGTCAGAGCCTGGAAGTCTAAGCCAGCTACTATCCATCTGCTCACAAATTTCCCTGCGTTTTTAAAATTCAGCACCATACAAGGAAAACGGCATTCAGCAAAGCCAAAAGGAACACAGACTCAGTTCTCGCCTGAAGAGGGCTGGCAATGTGTACATCACTGCTGCTGCAGTTAATTCTGAAGCAGGAGCTGTACTTGTAATATAGAAACATGTCACTTGAACTGAAGCAAGGGCTTCCGAAACTAAATGTCCGATGCCGGCGTCTAGATGTCTCGTCTGCCACTCAGGATACGAACTTCTCATCTCGGTCCCCAAATGCCTGGGCACCTCCTAACCGGTTCTGGGATTCACGCTGTACCCGCCTTGAGCAACCGTACTAGGAGACTCTAGTCAATGATGCGACAAAACAAAGCCAGACTCCCAGGCTGTGGCTCACAGCCTCATACACAATTTAAAATGTTAAGCCTCATTCACCGTAGAAATACACCGTTCAAACCCCCGGCTCCCCTCTCGCTCATGCAGACGTACGTTCAAACGTTACGGCGCACGCAGGCAGGTCTTTCCGTCTGGTTATTTCAGCTGAACATGTCCTCTGCAGGATGTTCTCTTTGTCCCCTGCATGCCACTGTGCCAGGCAGCCAAGAGCAGAGGTGTCCTGGGGTCTGGAGAGAGGGGCTCCCCGGAGCCTGAGATGGAGGCTCCGAGGCCCAGCCTGGCCGGTGGCAAGCAGGACCCAGCTCTCGGCAGAGGAGTGGGAACGGAAGCAACTCCAACCTCATGGCTGGGTGTTACCCCCTTGCTGGGTGAGACACAGCCACACTCACGCGGGCTTCCCCTCCACAAAGGGCAGCGGAGCCCGTCCGCGGCCACAGCCTCCCCCCTTGTCCGCAAGGGCGCTCTCGATGGCCACCGGCAGCCCGCGCCAGGCTCGGCTGATTCCGGAAGATCAGTGAAGACTTCAGTCTCTGTCAATGTCCAAATACCCAGCCAAAAGATCACTTAACTAGAATTTGGAAGGCTTTAATTTAGGCTTTTTAAATTAACCCTAAACAGTGCTTTCTAATTGCGAGATGCTCAATAAATGGGCACCACAAAACTTCCTGGGCTTCTTCACAGTGAATCCTGGGTGTAATATTTCTTCTTGGGAAACATGGATTTTACATATTCCATACACATCTATATATGCAGCTACAATAATTCATAAAAGAAATCTCAAATAATCAAGAGGCTGTTAAATTAGGTAAGAAGGAAATTGGAAGGAGACCAACTAAAATGACAGTGTAATTAAAAGGGTGTGCTTTCTAAATTTCTAATACAATGTGCTTGGTTGTTACCGTTTATATGACTTTGTATGGTTTTTATGCCAGCCTTTGGTATCCCACAAAGAAACAAAAACAATGAAAATTTACTATCAATAATTTCCATTCATTTAAGCAACAACCGAAATCTGTCATTACTAAAATTACCTATAAAAGTAGTCATTAAAACTAACTGTCTGCCAAGCCAGCCCAGGCTGCCCTCCTCCCCTCCTCCCCTCTTCCCTGGCCTCCTTTGATCTTTCTCCCCTGGTTATTAACATTAGTGGCAGGAGTAGGAGATCCACGTCAAAATGAGAAAAATAACTCCTAAGCAGAAGAGGGCTTAAAGCGCAGCAAGCCCCCCAGATGCTGATCCATGCAAAGCGGGGGGAAGCAAAATCACCCCAGCCTGTCTGGGACTCAGAGGCTGTATTACTGCAGACGCCTCGCCTTGCGTCCACCGACCACTCCATCGACCATGTTCAGCAGAGAGAGTGGATCACTGTTAGATTATTTCCCCCTGAATGTCTTTGCTTCCCAAGGCCACAGGCCTCCAAATATACCGCCCTCTGTCTTCCACTCCAGCACCTGCCAGCCAACGATTAAAATAGGATGACTGAGCGGTGCCTCTTGAAAGGTCGCGATAACAAATCCAATTTACGATTCTCAAAGGGACAAAACTGAAAGGTGGGAGAGTCTGAAAAAGTGAAAAACTGTATTATCATTTAATTTTATTCATCAACAAGATCACCTCTCATTTAAGAAGCCAGGCTAGATAGCACTGTTCAATAGACCGGGAAGGGGAAAAAATTGCAGGGCAGGAGGTGGGAGGGAATCCCACCTGTCCTTCAAAGTATAACCCTGAGTTAAATTCTCTTCTATTATTTCTGTCCTTAAAATAGTCAGATAGCAAAATGTTCAAAGGAACACAAAGCAGTATAGTAGAGCCGCCTTCTTTCAAAGGGCCACAGCAGCGATTCGAAGAGTTATTCAGGTCACAGAGAAATTACACTTCTTTATGCATCTATAAAGAATTCAGTTTTCCATTTTTATTAGCATTATTATAATATTGAAGGTTTTCAGGCATATCATGAGAGGAGCATTTACAGAGAAATGCTGAGCAGACCAGCCTCATGCAGCACCCGCCTCCCTTTCTAAGGTTCCAAAGCCTGGCAGACATTTTGAAAAGCCTAATAGACACATTCAGTTGCAAGATCTTGTTAATTTACAGATACATACAGCCAAACACTTTATGTGAAAAAGCAAATGATCAGTTATTTTTGTCAACTACTAAGATGTAACACGCTACTTTGTCTTCATGAAAGCAAATTATTTAGGGCCAACCCTACGTTTATAGAACTGTCATGCTATCATTGAATCATCACAAAAGTGTCTCCTTCTGTAATCCTTTCTTAAATTTTGCTATTGAAAAACGCGAATTATCTTTTGATTCTTTTTCAATGCACATGATGTCAAAGTCCCATGTTTCCGATATAAATTCCACGAACACTGAAAAAAATGAATACTATCATGTCACCCACTGCTCATTTTATTCACATCCTTCCTGCCTTCCCCCTGGCACTTTTTATGGCAGCCCTGATCTTCCTGTAGCAGCACCGAGGCATAGGCACATATTCAAAGGCAGGAGACCAAAAAGGTCATAGAGCAAGCAGAGAATATTCTAGCAACGAAGGTTTCGATCTTTGCTATTTCAGTGTTATGCCCGCTGAGCCTCGCGTGCCAAGAATACCACTGGCGCTGTTCAGAGACATTCATGATGACTCAATGGAGAATCAGGAGACCTGGGCACTTAACTATGTGCCGATTCCCAATGATATTCTGTCTCAACTCATTTCCATCCTCATAGAAACATGAAAGTGGGGCAATGACAGATATGAAGCCCAGCATGAACTGCCTGGCAGAACTCTGCCTAGCAACACAGCTTTATCACTCCACCACACATATGAGGCCAGAGTGCACAGACAAAAATAATGACATAAAAACCGAGCTGGAAACGCCATAGTTTAAGGAAAAGCTACAAAAATCATATCGCAAAAGACAATGTTTAAAATAGTCTTAAATTCAATCCAAGTACAAATGAAACGTTAGTAGATATCTTAACCCACAATGAACCAAATACTGAGTCGTCAGCATATGCTTTTTTGCTACATAAAATCACACATTACCTACAAAAATGTAAGGCTGTAAAAATTCCATAGAAGACAACAAAATGATTTGCTCAAGTCTTGACTTAAGCTTGGCCCTCGGTGCAGAAAAAGGAGGCTGAGGTTACATCAATGAACATTCAAATTTTGTACACAAATATATTAGATTTTCTTTATTCTATTTCATTGACAGGCACATACGTCTGGAAGGTTATTTCTTTTAGTTTTTTTTTTCTTTAAGAATTCTAGGTTCTAATTGCAGATATATGAATATGAAAGACAAAGAGCATGAGCTTGCTTTTTTTTTTTTTTTTCCAGAGAGGATATGGGTTTGTGCTGCTGTAGTCAAACCGATCTTTCATTAGTTCCAAAGATGAATACTGGTGAGTGAGCAAGACAGGCATTTTTAGCCTTGGAAATCCAGGAATTAAACTAGTTAGTCTCATGCAGCCTGAACCCACATCCTTGACCTGATTAGTAACAAAAAGCACTGTAGTAGCAACCAAGAAATGAATGAATGTGCAAGGAGCAGTCATTTCAAATCATTTTCTCTGCTAGACTTCATTTAAAGAAACTGAATGGGTAACTGCTTCTGTACCCAGTGACACAACAATTCTGACAACACACTAACCTGACATTAGCATTGGATAGGAAGTGGGGAGTTAGGGATGATTAACAGATATCCTTCACATGTATCTAGTCTTCTCAGAAATTAACCAAGAATTTTAACATAAAATTTACATTTATCAAATATCATCATCCAGTAGAGAACTTCAAGCTATTTTTTGCTATGGCTTATGTTATATATAAACATCTACATGAAAATTATTTCAGGTTCCTAGATTAGAACTGTATTTCTCTTATTCATTTCTGATGTTTCTTAGGAAGTAAATTGTACTAATAAACATGAAATTTGATTAGTTATAACTTCCATGACATTTATAATGAGTTGTATTATAATGACTTAATGAAATTGTACAGAATCAGGAAAATACATGAATCATTGAGGAATGTCTAATAAGGCCATCTTAACTATGAATTCTGGACTCTTACAACCAGGAAAGCTTGTATGTTTTAGAACATGCAATCATCAATAGCTCAAGCAAGCAAAAAATCAGCCCAGAAGGTGAAAATTCTCTTTTCAAAATAGAATTTGAAACAATATTTAAAAAAATAAAAGCTCATCCAAAATATTTACCTTGATTGGACCCTAAACCTAACTGGTAACTGTTGAGGTCCACACAGAATTAGTATTAAAAAGTTATCAAGGAGAGCATGCTCTTTGTTTAATCAGGATATAGATGCAAAGAGAAGCACTCATTGCAACGCACAGTGAAGATCTGCAACAAAGCTGTGAGCAGCTCTCCAACAAAAAGGCCCCAGTTGTGATATTCCTGTCAGTCACTTTATTAATACAGGGGAAGCCTATTTAATGAACTGCTGAGAACGGAAGAGAGCCACTATGAGAATACATTTTGTGTTTACCAGACTGTAAAATGTGCAATAAGATCCCAGAATCCTCTTAGATGAATAAAAGTTAAAAGAAATAACCTTCTAGACATACAAACTCAGTAGCAAAACAGGGAATAAACAAACTGTTTCCAAATAAAATTTCTGAAAGACGCATTACTTTGGCAAAAGCCACAAAATTTGCTTCATCATCTAGAAACACTTAAAGTAACCCAAACAACTAAAGATAATTTCCTAAAAGACATGAAACCCTATAACTTTAACCATTTTCTTTTGCAATAAAAAAAAAAGAAAGATGAAGGTAAACCTTGGGAAAGGCTGTGATTTTGTTCCTTTTATTAACTAAGCAATATAAACTTGAATTATATCACTAAGTTTATTTGCTAGTTACTCATTTCTAAGTGTCTTACACTAATAAAAATAAAATCTCAAGTGTTTTATAAAAGTAACAGGCGTGGAAAAATTGCTGAGGGTATTTTTTCATATGTAAGTTTCTTTTTATTTTCATGCCTTTGGGGTTGAAGAAACGACATGCAAGTTATTAACTATAATGTGACCAGTGTAATTACTACCACCAAGTTAAAATAAACGTAATCTTCAAGGTGTTTCAAGTTTCCTAAAAAGGAAGAAAACACTGAAAATGTGCTATAAATTGGTGACTGGATGGCACAGCATGACCCTTGCTGTATGAACTTCTGTTCTCTATTTCTTCCTGACAGATCGTACTTCTAGAGTGAAATAAATTAAAAACAATTTTCAACTGATTGATAGCTTTTTAAACACAGTGCACCTTGAAGGAAATCATTTACATAAAGTACTTCAAGAGTTACATTGCTAAGTTAAAAATCAAAGTAATGACCCCAATAAGAGATTCCTGAATCACTAAGTAATTTCAAATAAATGAAAAGAGAATGAAAGGCATTTTTCTCACTGGATGATAGACTCCTGATTAAATCTTTTTCTGACACTAAAGTAGGCCTTGTAGTTCTAACAACTCTTCATTTCAACTAAGGTCATCATGAAAAGAATGATTATCAAATAAACCCAATCAGAAAAGACCTCAAAAATTTTCAGGGCCTCCAATTCCTTAAGATTTTTAGGCATCCTGATTGACAGTCTTGTAAAACATAAGGGTAATTAAACTGACATGAAAATCACTACCCTGCATAAATCCTAAAAGCAGTTTATCTAACCTTTTGATCCTTAGAGAACTCATAGTCGTCCTAGCACCTGTTCCTACTCACCATCCAATGACCTTCATAAAAAGATTAACACCCAACTCTCACACCCTGTATAGTTTACACACATAATCCAAGTCCCCCACAGTATCATGGGTGCGCTAATTACGCAGATAATGCTTCTTGCTGGAACTGGTTCATAGCAACTTCAGTCTCCTCCCTAGGCATGAGATACTACGGGATGGGTCTTCCAGAAGGAAGCTTTGCGATGCTGAAATGAAATAAAATTTTATCTTTAAACTATAAAACACTGAATATTTGACATATTAACTTGGTGCTGCCAGTATTTAAATTTCAAGCAGTTTCATAAAATCAGGTAGTGTTTTAAAGAATCTTAAATCATATACAAATTATCATCTAATGTAAAATCTGTAATTATTTTTAAATTGCCACTGAAATGTACTAGTAAAAATAAATAAGCATAAAATAGTCATGCATGAAAGCACTTAGGTTTCACTGGCCTTCTCCCAGGCAGAAAGGTGTTCAGACGATTTATCATGAGTCCATTTATAATTCTGCCTGATTTTGAAGGCAACACACATACAATCTCTGAGCACCTGCAGCTGACTCTAGATAAGGCTGTTTTCTCCAGTAAAGACCAATGGCTATTTCAGCTTTCAGGAGAGCCAGGCAGATACATTCAAATGAATTTCCTGTTAGGTTCCAAATTGTGCAAATATTCTCTCTCAAAAATCCAGATGGAACTGTTGAATATTTGTATGACATTAAATCCAGAAAGGCAAAAATCCCAGCAATGTAATCAACAAACCTTATCAGGAAGTTATAACATTACGAACAGTATATTTAAATGTTCAAACAACTCCTTAACTTTTTTAAATGAGTGATACAAACAAAAGCCCTATGTGGAGAGAAATCTGAAAGCTCAGATTTCATTGCTGTTTTCTTTTTCTACATGGGATTTCACTTTATCTTGTTCTATTTTGAATGAAAACAAATTATTCAGGAGCCACAATGTTTTGATGTTGGAAAATACTTATGTAAACAACCAAAAAAACAAACAAACAAACAAAATCAGGTTATCTACTAGATTTTCATCCAAAAAGCACTGAGAAAAATGGTCAAGTTCTGTTCCTAAAAAATATTACCACTAACCTCTCTTACTTCCACTTTTTTTTAAAAAAAACCTTTAAAATGACAAGGTAATCTCAAATTTTAAGGAGCACCTGACTGGCTTGTCAGACTAAAGTGGCATATTAACTACACTCATTGTAGCACCAATGGAGCCTCAGTTTTTATCATTTTGATATCCCCTCCAGGGTTTCAATCTTCTCTCTTGGAGCTCAATCATGCTCTGTGATGCTCTGTTCGTACATGAGTATTCGAGAGGATTTCTATTTAAAAATACGTTGCGGGGGGAGGGTGTCAGGCACTACTGATTGAGAAGGCATTCTGTGATGATCCCTATTTTCAGTTAAAATGCGCACTTATGGTTTTGGATTTAACACCCCTGCCTTTGCAGTCAGACAGTCATTTAGCTGGAGTCAATCAAGCGTGTGATTAGAAATAATAACTCACAAGCAATGAATTCAAAAAGATTAGATCTTTGCTGAAATGCACAAGTACAGCATCCCATTATGCATCCTTTCCTCTCTGGTTTCTAGAGAGCAGACCAAAAAAAAAAAAAAATTCTCTCGCACTCTAAAAGCTGGCTTCTCTTAAAATCTGACTAATAACTGTTCTATCCCATGATCAGAAACCTCAGTCAGTTGGAGATATAATCAGCACAAGGCGGGGTGTCTCTTCTATCTTTTCTTTTCCCCAGTTAGGCCAAAAGCCATGTTTTACACTGAATAGGTCAGAAACTAGACACACTTTATCCTATTTACAAAGAATAAGAGAGAGAGTGCGTGATTAAAGCCCAAAGATGGTTAAATTCCCCCCCCCAAAAAAAATCCATTTATAAATTATTCTTCAAATTATACATCACTTCAGGATTTAGTATTTTATTTAAGTAAGGGGTTTGAGAGGTAATTAGAGAAACTGTATTTAGATTTAATAAGCATTGTATTGAAACAAATAACCCAAGTTCAATCAAATCTTCCCAGGTAGCACCTTTGATCAAGTCAAAAGGATTTAATTTCACTAAGAAAGTTTGGCGAATTAAGGTGAATTATAAGATTTTATATTATGTGGTTTTATAGTTATATTTATCTTTAATCAGAATGCATATAATTCATAGTCAACAATGCTAATAATGGGTAGAATGATTTCAAAGGGCAAAAGATTGACAAAAATGATGAATATTTTGCCTTAGAATATAATACAGAGGGGATGGGTTGATTTGCCTCCCCAGCTTTGCTTGGTTTAAGCTGTTCTACCGCAGCACACACTCATGACACCAACATAACTCATACAAATGAGAGCAGAGAGCAGCCTGGGATTTGACAAATTTCTGCAGATAATTCCCAAGGCTGAATAAACCACATGTGGGTAACTGAGAGCTAATTCAGTGAAGGCGATATATATGTCCACAAACACTCTCTTAAAAAAATAAAAATAAAAAAAGTAAAAAAGCTCCCATGCTTCTGTATGTTAAAAAAAAAAAAAAGCAAGAAAGGAAAGAGCCGCGTTTCAGTTGCTAATAGAAAGTACGGCGCCAAGTAAGAAACATCTAAACATGCTGAGCAGTCAGTTGCACCAATAAAGGCTCCTTTACATCAAGATCCACTATATTCAAGTTGTGGTGTCTTAGAAAGTGCCACTAAGAAACTTTTAGGAGCCAATCCTTTTTATTCAACAAGCACAATTTAGATTTTTTAAAAATCCAAATATTAATTTGGATGACTTTGGGTACTTTTGACTACATCTGAGAACAGCCAGACGTAACATTTTCATTCTCTTCCAGGAGCTAATTAGGGGGTCAATTTCCACCCCTTTGCCTGTCTTCACATCCAAGGGCAGCGGGCACATCAGTGGTCCTGTGGAAGAAATTCTGACCCACCATTAATGTACTTTCAAGAGCCAAATCTAAAGGCTTTTGCATCTCTCCAGCTTTAACCCAGGGAAAATCAACCCAGACTCAGCTGGTAAGGCTACTTTCCATCCTACCTTACCTATACATTTCAATCCATAAGAAAGGTGACCATCTCTCTCTCTCACACGCACACACCTACACACAGTCTCCAAGTATAAGAGAAAATGGAACTAGAGCAGTGTTCTTTACTCCTTCAAATATTAAGGTTCAGGTTCCATTCAAGAAAGAGATTCATTTAATACCAACCAGGTGCTGGTCACTGCAGCAGAAACTGGGGGCAGATGTTAAAATCAGTAAAATAGGTTTTTGTTCTAGAAGTTTACCTCCTAATCTGAGAAGCAGGCTAAACCTCCAGCAACATCACCAGCGCCCTATGCTCACAACTTGCCCAGCTGTTTTCTGTAACTTTAGACCTTACAATAACAGGAGGCAAGAGAAGTCAGTAGAAAGAAAAAACCTCATACTAAAAGACAAGTTTGTCCCAAAGAGTTTGCATTTGTTCAAAAGTAAATAAGAAGAATTGAAAACCACTACTAAAATAAGTACCATTCTTCTTTCCTACCTTCTACGGTAGAAGGGTAAGATATATAAGGTGGGATGAACACCGCAGTGCTCTGCTGGGGCCATGGTGAAATGCAAATAGAAGTGAAAACACGGTACAGCTTAATTTTTTTCCATACAGAAAGATATCCACTTAAAAACAAGTGGATATATGAAATATTTATATTAAAATGCATGCATTTCAAGAAGCAAAAAAAAAAAAAGGATATCCCTAGCACACTATCTACAACCCTCCATTCACTCATCAAACAGATTTGCTGAGCTCCTACCATTACCAAGCCCATTCTAGGCACAATATCTTTATGTGAATAATATGTATGCAATTCAAACATTTCATATTTAGTCCTGCCAACAATTCTCCTCTGCCTCTTTTGAACAGATAAGGCCATAGAAGGAAAATTTGAAGCTTTCAGTGCTAATTCGATGATAAAATCTTGATGTATTTCAGTTACTTTCTATTGGTAAGGAAATGTGTGAGCGTGAAATTCATTATAAACAAAATTCATTATATGAACTTGTGACATTCTCAGGCACTGTTTTTTCCCCTCCATTTCTAAACACTAATTGACAGCACTTGAAAACAGTGATTCAGCTTCTGCATGTCACATGATTCCCAGGGACCGTAGCCATCTTCCTCAGGCCAGCAGACTGACAAATCAAAAGATAAGAAGTCTCTTTCAGCTCGAATCAACTGCGATATGTCAGAAAATACATTTGGCATGATCTTCAGAAATGTCAGGTTTGGCGATGACAGGATAGCCACAGTTTTCCTGACAGTTTCAGCACACCAAAGTTCAGAGTCCACATTAGAATGAGGAGGCAGAAAACCACTTTGGTCTGCTATTTTGGAGAAAACTACACGTAACAAGAGAAAATGTGTGACATGCCACTTGAGTCTCTGACAAAAATGTTATAAAATTCCTGACTGCCTAATTAATGAAACATAAAACTTGGAAAACGTCCACTAAGATAAAAAGGATTAAGGTTTCTTTCAGTATTTCTGCTTACGAAAACCATCCTACCCCCCTTCCTCAAGGGATGTGCCCAGCTTCATTTCTCTTCATTTTCCCACCAAGCCTCGCACCAATTGGGTGCCTCTATAAATATGTGTCAAATGAGTTAATGGGCCAACGGCATTGAGCAAAAATGTTAAGAAACCAAGACTTATCTGAATGTATTACATGACATGCCTCTACTGGATCCTGCATGTCATCTTACCTTGCCAGGCCTTTGCCTTGGCAAGTTAAAAAAACAAAATCAAATTAACACACAAGTTGGCAAATTCTAATCTACATCAGGCTCCTTTCTGATTTCTCCATGAGCTGGACTTTCCTCTATCTTTCATCACCACCATCTACGCCCCAGATGCAATCATATTCTACAAATAAAAGAAGAAACAGCTTAATCAGTTCTCCAAAAGGCACTACACAGAGCCAAGACCCATTTTTCTACCTCTGGCTATAAAATTCTGACTTCTCCAATTTCCCATTTGTAAACAGATCTCCAAAAGAAATCAGCCCGAGGGCACTAAATGGCTGTAGATGTCGGCAGGAGCACTGCACTCTGACAATCGCAAACCCCAGTGAGCTTCTCAGATAGGAGATGCAGGCTGCCTTATTTAGACACATTCCCTCTAAGTAATCTAACAACTTCAGCGCTGTCAACCTTCATCTGATTTTCACTTATAAATGATGTTGCACAAATCTGCAACAATAAAGAATACTGACACAATCTTTGTTAACACTTGGCATCTCTCATTTTCTAAAAAACAAAAACAAGATCCCCACATTCGGGCAACTCCTGAATGTGCTAGCCACATTTCATTTACTTTCACCACCAATTCAGCAGCAATCTGTCAATATTTGTACTGTAAATTACCAAATACTCTAAATTACTTACTTTAAACTGATCATGCATCTACATATTTATGAATGTTAAAGTCAAAAACCATTTCTTTATTGACTAAATCTATAGATACTGTCTCCCAAACTAGATGTATCAAGTCAATTTAAAAAGATACTTAAAAAATACATATTCTGACTTAATATGGGTCCTGTATTTTCAGTATGGCTTCACAGTCTTTTTCCTTTTCAAAGGGGCAAAGTCAAATGTATTTTTTCACTATATTCGGCAAATGTAACACCATGTAATTTAAGACATTGCTGCAAAAGGCTCTTATTTCATCATTTCCCAAGAATTAGTCATTTTAGGATATGTATTCTTCAGTAAACATTTATTGAGCATGAACTATGTGCCCACTACCATGTTTAATGAAGGAAACAGAGTCCAGGGGAAGTAGGAATACTTGGAAAGTGCCTACTATTAACTTATACAGGCAAAAAAAGAATGAAAGAAAGGAAAGAAGGGAGGGAGGAAGGAAGGAGAAAGGCAAATAAGTACAATGTAAAATAATTAGCACAATAATAGAGTTTTGTGTATAAAGCTTCAGGTGCATAGAAGCAGGAATAACTAATGTGGACTGAGAACTGAAGAATGAACAGGAACCAATAAGGTGGCGAAGAGAGAAAATATTTCAGATTTGGATCACCAAATCTGTGAAAAGGCATAAGAAAGCATGGAACTTTAAGGGAAGGGAAGGTAATTTGGTATGTCTAGAATAGAAAACAGTGCATGGGAGGACAATGGTAAAGATTAATATGAGACGGTGGGCCCAGAAGGTAAACAGTCATCCTCTGGGAAATGTGGAGCAATCAAAGGTTTTTAAGCAAAAGAAAGATGTGGTCCTCCATGCTCACAGCAGCATTATTTACAATAGCCAAGATAGGGAAACAGCCTAAGTGTCCATCTATGAATGAATGAAAAAAGAAAACGTTAAATGAATGTGTAAATATGCCTATCTATCTAACTATCTGTCTATCTATCTATCTATCTATCTATACACAATGGGATATTATTCAGCCATAAAAAAGAAGGAAATCTTGCCATTTGCAACTACATGAGTGGACCTTGAGGGCATTATGCTAAGTGAAATAAATCAGACAGAGAAAGACAAATACCATATAATCTCACTTATATGTGGGATCAAAAGAAAAAAAAAATGAGCTCATGATACTTAGTGGTTGCCAGAGGCAAGGGGAGGGGGGTAGGCAAAATGGGTGAAGGTGATCGAAAGGAATAAGCTTCCAGTAATAAGATTAAATAAGTTCAGGGGATGTAATGTACAGCATGATGATTACAGTTAATACTGTACTGTATATTTGAAAGGTGCTAAGAGAGTAGATCTTAAAAGTTCTCATCACAAGGAAAAAAATTTTGTAACTATATGTGGTGACAAATGTTAACTAGACTTATTGTCATGATCATTTTGCAATATATATAAAATCAAATCATTATGTTGTACACCTGAAACTAATATGTTATATGCCAATGATACCACAATAAAACACACAGGAGCAACAATAACAAAAAACAAAAAAAAAACCCAAAACAAAAACATGTGATCACATTCATGTTTTTGAAATGTAACCAGATAAGTTAGCCAGATAGGCCTGGCAAAAGATAACTTTAGCAGAAAAATCTAGCAGAAAATGGATTGGGGGACAGGAGTAAGGACAGAGAGACATCAAGAAGCTACCAGGAGGGTCCAGAATTGGAAGATGCGGTTCTGTGCTCAACTAGCTTCCGCTTCCAGCCCTGGTGCCACTGGCAAGGGTCCTTGTCCCAGAAAGCAGGGTTGGGCCACTCACTACCCAGAGGAGGTCATTCACCACACTAGGGAAGGGCGCCTGATTCAAAGAAAAAAGAAACATTAGTGCCAAGACTTCCTATTTTAATCTTCTCAACCCAAAGAATCCAACTAAATGTGGCCTGGTTAAGGTCAAGTCAACCAAATTTAATAAGTGATTATATGTAGGAAGCCAAAGAGCACAAAGGTCTAGGGAATGTGTTTTGGAGTTGGCAGGACCAAACAATCTCCTGGCTGCACCCCTCTGAGCTGCCTGGCCATGATGGACTTACTTTCCATTCTGTTTTTTCATCTGTTAAATAAGAATAATACCTAATTCATTGGTTTGTTATGAGAATTAAATGAGGATTAAACTAAAATCTATCATCATCATTATTAACTGGGGAAGAAAGAGGAAGGAGAGGAGGAGGTCACAGGTACAATTTTGGTAGGTTTGAGTTGATATTAATAAAGAAGGAAGAACAAGTTAATGTAAATCTGGTTTTAGATGAGCTATTTTTAGAGTGAAGAGAGTTTGGTGTTGGAGACTGAGGTATTTAGATAGGAGATAATGCCCTCCTCATATACTTGACTTTCCCTTGATTTGAGATTCAGTTTCCAGAACTTCTAATGAATTCCTGTATCTCCCAATTTTTAACTGAATGTATGGCTTTCTGGAAGAAAAAAAAAAAAAAAAAACTTCATTTTACAGGCCCCTTGCAGATAGGTGATTACATAATGACAACTGTGACAAAGCAGAAGTATATGTATGGGACTTCTTAGAGTAGGGGGACATGTTCCTCTTCATTCTTTTTTCTATCCTGGTGCCTAGAAAGTAAATCTGATGACTGGAGCTTTAGCAGCCACTGTGAGCCATGAGGACACATGCCACATCCTAAGCAATGGCAAGGGTTCTTAACAATTTGGCTGCAGCCCTTAGCTGCACAGAATCACCTAGAAAGTTTTGTGGGGTTTTTTTATTTTGTTTTGTTTGTTTTTGTTTTTTTAAAATATCCATGCCTCGCCCTCAAATACCTTGATTTAATTATCTGGGTTGAGACCAACACATGGTGTTTGGGTAGGGGTATTTAGTCACTCTCCAGGTGACTAAATATGTGAAGCAAGGGTTAAAAAAACAGTGATTTAAACACATCATTATCATCTCATTATATTATGCAGTATCATAGTCCATCAAGACTTCTGCAAAAATGGCATAAGTAGATTAAGAGATACAAACCACTATGTATAAAATAAATAAGCTACAAGGATATACTGTACAGCACAGTCATTATTTTATTATAACTTTAAATGGAGTATAGTCTATAAAAATATTGAATTACTATGTTGTACACCTGAAACTAATATTGTAAATCATCTACACATAAATTTTTTAAAATGGCATAACTAATATAAAACAATGATAATGGCTACCACTTTTTGAATATTCCATTATGCCATTATGTAGGCTCCTTGTAAATCATTTCACACTCATTTTCTAACTCAATCTCCATAACAACACTCTGATGTCAATATTATCATTTCATTTTTACTTCCTGGAAAACTGAGGTTTACTGAGTTTGAGTAATTGACTTAAGAGTCATAGGTTAGTATACAAGCCCAGAACTAACTAAATCCAAGGGAGTTCTCCTAACCACCACAGGGTATGCCTCTCTCCAAATGAGTTTTACTAGTTTTGATTTCTTCTACGGGTGCCAGTGAAGGTGCTAATGAGCAGCGAGATGGTGGGCAGCAAGGAGGAGGAAAAGGATAACTGGTAATATTTAAGATCCATCTCCTCTGAATAACCAGGAATTAACCTTACTTCTTGGGTCCTACGATTTGCTAAACAATGGGCCTAATGGAAAATCACTTTCCTTTATCCATTATGTAGATCTATTTAACACAGGTTTACATTTGTTTCCATGTAAACTTCTCTCTGATCTAGATCCAGAGATGTACCAAGTTCTGATTAAATTTCAAAATGTGAACAGAAGCACCGAATCCTCACCTCTTTTCAGCTTCCTGGTTTAGAAGTTTAAATAAATCATGTGAAATGCATAGAAAAACTCATCTCTTTCTCTCCTAATGTTTAATGGTAATTTATAGCCCTAGAACATTTGTAAATTTAACAGCCCATCAAAGTGTCTGAGAGCACACCAGTTCTAAGGACTCATTACATGGCATTAAACATAACTTTCCATGAAGGACTATACAGCATGAATGGGTGGGCAGGCTAGTGAGCAGCCACCACTACAATAATTTATCGTTTGTAATTTTGCCTCATTACTTGCAAAAACATTTGTTAAGGCGGGGGGAGGCAGTTGTAGCAGTCTTACAAGAAAAGGACTTCACTACTCTGTCAATGGCATAAATTATGATCCTAAGGATGTGCTAATTCTTTTTCCAGCTGCTCAAAAATGACAGGGAAGAAGTTTTCGGTAAAGTCTTACAGGATGTTAAAAATTCATTTCTTTGAACAGGGTGGTATTGTTTCCAACTTACCTCCTTTCCAAATTCCAAAGAACATCAATAAAAGGAAACCCAAAATGCAGAAATGTTTTCCAATATCAAGTGAGAGAGTCCCCTACTTTATCCGAATCACATCTTTAAAAGGGTGTTTCTTTTGCTCCAGAAACATCTACGGGATCGGTTCTGAAACAGGCCTTTATCCTGTGTAACTGGATTTTACACTACCGCAAACAGCTACCCTAATTTTGTCAAGGCATTCATCCTAAATAGGCAAAATCAGGACAACAATTATTGCTATAATTAACAGGGAATGCTAACTTGACAGTGACCACAGACTAAGTTATAACAACAAAAGTCATGGTCGAAGTTTAGCATTCCCACCTGCATAAGAAACACCCTTCACATATTTTCCTTAAAACCACCCTACCAGATAACCAGGAACAGTATGCAACTTTTATGGTTTTCATTCTTTCACCCTATGCTATGACTGCAGATTTAATAAAATTCCAAAGTTTTAACTATCAGTACGTTAAGTATAATACAATAATTTTGCTGAGAGCATAATTTTTACTACTACAAAGTAGGTCACTTATTTAGTTTAAGCTTAGCTTTAAAGAGTGCTTTCTTCCCCTCCTTCTAGACATGTGGCCCCAAAGTCCCAGCACAGGTATCTTTATTTCTTTGCCAAATTCCACATATCACTTTTACTAACTTTGTTGACTATGAAGACTCTCTCCATAAACTTCAGCAACTGGATGGTGGTGAATTTCTGCAGCAGAAATAGTTTTCCCATATGAAAATTAAGTCATGGGATTAACTTCACCCCAAAAGAGCGGTCATTTGAAAATGACCCTACCAAAGTCATAAGTAAGCTTAGCTAATTAACTTTATTCTTATGCATACGGAACAACATACATGAGAGTCTCGGTAAAATCAGTGGCTGCTTTATACAAGGGATTCATTGTTAACCTTTAAAACTTCCTTTCATGAACAACATTATTTAAGGGAAAAAATATGGCTTTCACAAAGATTATATGTTACACATAAACAGTCACTTGCCAACTACTTAATACAGTCAAGACAAACGGTTCAAAAGTAATTTCAGTGATTTTTATCAGGTTAATTTTAATGTTTCCATAAACTTTCTGTGCTTCTATCTAACATGCACAAGATTGGCCCTAACACAACCCCAAATGCGAACATCTAAATATGGCTGGGAGAGTTATTAATTGAGAGAAGAAAAACTCTCACCAAAATAACTTCTAAAGTTAGACTGCAGCAATTAATTTTTAAAATTCTACTCAGAATGGGACTTCCCTGGCGGCGCAGTGGTTAAGAATCCGCCTGCCAATGCAGGGGACACGGGTTCGATCCCTGGTCCGGGAAGATCCCACAGGCCGGGGAGCAACTAAGCCTACACAACTACTGAAGCCCGCGCACCTAGAGCCCGTGCATCGTGACAAAGAGCAGCCCCCGCTCGATGCAACTAGAGAAAGCCAGTGTGCAGCAATGAAGACCCAATGCAGCCAAAAATAAATAAATAAACTTATAAAAAAATATAAAATTCTACTCGGAGCTAATAAACAAGGAAACTCTTTTTTTTCCCCCTGGATAATCAGTGGTTTGACTCAATCTAGTGAATTTAGTTGGCTCTTTTGACTTCAGGTGGCTTAGCTGAGATACACTCTAATTTGACAGGTGAGGTGTTTTCAGACTGGCTCATGTACATTTCTGGTATTTAGCAACCACCAATAAGTTAGCACGATTATTAAATTCACAATTAGCCAATTTCTTCCAACATACATGTACAAAGCAAAACGAAGACAAGTGAAAAAAATCATCATCAGGCTGCATGCCTTGATTCTTTTCCTGTCACTAATGCCAATTTATATAAACTACATAACACGTGATAATTTGAAGCACTGTTTACATCCAAAATTATAATTCTAATTCCTTATTAATTGGCATTAAGTAAGAATTACCAGATTATTCCAAAGCTAATATTCCATAATAGCAAGCAGACACAGGTTGAACAGTCCTCTAAAATTAGCTTATTCACTGTAAAATAAAGATTGAATGTTAAGGTATAAAATTATTCTAAATCCCCAAACACAGCAGAACCAATTGTGAAATTAAATGTGACACTTTCCATAATTCAAACTACAGTACTTGATTTTCGTCTTTCTCCTCAGCTACCCCTAAATTAAATTAGTCTTATTGATTATAACTCAGAAATCCCTGTCTTGTTACCATGATTTTCAAATTTTAATGAAATGTGCAATTCAGTTGTACATAGTTAGCTTGGTTTTCTTAAATTACAGTATAGAAGATTAAGTATACATTCAATGAATATCTCAATATCCTAGCTGACAGACATAATGAAAGTCAATTTCTTTGCTAGCTTAAAACAACTGATAAATTCAAGCGTCACAAACCTGTTTTCGGTCTACCATGATGGATGATGACTCATTATTGAAGTAAGATCTTATGAATTGATTAGCAGTATTATTTAACTAATAAGCACTGGCTGCACATAGGTCCTGGAATGAAACAGAAGCCCTAGTCCAATTAAAATGCGTTACTGTGTATAAATGATGGTTAATGGCTTTAGTAAAAGCAGAACCACCAAGTTAAAATTCACAAGTCTTAATCCTAGAAAACAGAAGAGTACACAGTATATTTTCTATAAATTTGCTAATGAGACGTCTATACTATGGACAGCAGCTTTGCTGGACCAAAAGTCCACATCATGTGCTTAGCCCTGAGAAATACTGTTCTGGTGTTACATACATTATAAGCAGCCTCAAAGAACACATTTTTGAAACTCAGACTGTTTTAGCATTACTTTCAGTGTAATGGGATTTGGATATGGTTTTGATTTTTTAAGTTAAGAGAAAAATATTTCTTAACAACATTTGCTTGACAATCACAGTCCTGAGCCCTGTTCTTTATTAAAGAATAGAAAGGATTTGTAACCCCCAGCCTCATCTCCAGACCATTTCTCCTGCATCCCCAGCCCAAAGCTGCAGTACTCACTCTCAAGCTTGCCTTACTTGTAAACAGTTCTGAGATGCCTTTCTTCATGGCTAATATTAGATTTTACACAGCATCATCAAATATGCTATAATGATTCCTGTTACTTCATTAACTGTTGCTTTTTTCTAGTAAAGAAATGATGTGTACCCCCCTTTCAGTCTTCTTGTCATAATAATATTTAAGTGATTTATTTCCATTTATTTCTGTTTGTTAATTTTGGTGAAATTAACATAAAAATATTACTAAAGAGGGATATTAGAGTCCCTGGATGAATTGATTTGGGCTCTCATCTCTCTACTTCCCAACAAATGGGGATGAAACATTCATTTTCTACACGTAGATATAATAATAAATGTTATTAGTCACTTTATCACCTGAGGAACTGTCACCAAAGGAGTGTTTAGCATGCAAATGTCTGTACCAGAGCAACCCTCTTCGTCATCAGAATACAAGCCAAGGCTTTATTAAATAGTGCCTGGTCATTTACAACACACCAAAAACAACTGAGCATGCTACTTAAGATAAGAATACATTAGCATTAAGAGCGTTAAGCCATTGTTTCTGTGTCATGAGGCACCAATTCTCAGCTGTAAATACATTTATATATATTTAAGTGTAATGTTTCATTTATTGAATCATGTATTTTATATTATGATGAATTTCAATTTCAATTACCAAAATGATGTTTACACAAGCTGCAAACATTTTTTTTTTCTAGAGGAGAATAAGTCCTATTCATTAGCACTGCTCACTGTCAATTATGAAATACATTAATATTCACTATCAGACCTATACAATACTTAGTTTCAAAATATGTCATCACTCAAAGAGAATAAATTAAAATAAAGCATCAAGATTAACTAGGTTAGGGCCTCCCTGGTGGCGCAAGTGGTTGAGAGTCCGCCTGCCGATGCAGGGGATACGGGTTCGTGCCCCGGTCTGGGAGGATCCCATATGCCGCGGGGCGGCTGGGCCCGTGAGCCATGGCCGCTGAGCCTGCGCATCCGGAGCCTGCGCGTCCGGAGCCTGTGCTCCGCAACGGGGGAGGCCACAACAGTGAGAGGCCCGCATACCGCAAAAAAAAAAAAAAAAAAAAAAAGATTAACTAGGTTAGATCCACAGTAACCTATAACCTATAAATAATAAAACTTAATGCTTATTAATTTCTTACGATGTGCCATACACAGAACGAAGCACTTCATGTATACTAACTCAATGTCATGCGTAAAACAACACTGTGAAGTAGGTACTGTTGTCATCCCTATTTTACAGATAGGAAAAAATGATGAACCAAGAAGTTAAAGAATTTGCCTATGACTACATAGCTACTAAGTGCAGATAATCAGTTCTAGAGCTTATGCTCTAAAATCTAAAAGAAGCCAGTATGTCATGCTGCCTCTTAAGAAGTCTTACATGAATCAAATGCTGTGTATTGCCAGCACCAAGAGGACTTTAATTTTTAAAATGAACTAATAGGTTTATTAAGTTATTCACATTGTAGCACTTTAGAAGGTTCATGTTAGACACAGTCTCAAAAATGTATTAGTATATAAACTGAAACTCAAAACACAAAGTAACTAAAATAAATACTTTGCATAAATTGAGTACCTCCTCCTCCACCTTCCCAAATCCATTCATTACGAAAATTTGTCACTAGGTATATATAATATTGAAAGTATTTCTTTTTGTTTCCTACTTAGACTACAAGCTATTCATGGTTTGGAAAAGCAGCTATTCTATGCATTATTGAAAATGCCACACCATACTGTACCCAGAGAACCCTTGATAAATACTAAATATTATGTTGACAATGAGTAATGGCAACTGAAAACAAAATTACAATGTAACTCAAGGATGAAATATGAAGCTGAAATAAAATGGATGTGAGTCCCATTCAAGCTGTCCCTTGGTCTTTTGAGGTCTCTGAAAAGACAAGTCCTTATTTAGGACAAAGGAAGGTAGTATTTTTGAGGTCTGGGAAAGATAATGACACCAATCCTGATTAATATTACAATATTAAAAAACGAATTATGTGAGAAAGACAGAGGAAGGAAGGATGAACAAGCCATTACACATAATTATTTTATTTTCTGCATATACAGAAAATAAATGCAAAAGGGCTAGCATATTATCTCAAAAATGTGGTTTTTAGGTATCTTAAATGATTTTCTTAAAGTCTCACATTTGCCTCTAGTGAAAAGGAAAAGGGTAGGAAAGGAGACATTTTCATTCTGTACCTTTGAACTGCTTTTGTGCTGTTTGAAAATTACTATGTGCATGTGTTACCGATTATTTTAATAGAAGTAAAATTTTAAGTGTCAGTCTACAATCAAAAATTGCAATACTCAGTAAATTCTACTTAGTTATCTTAAACAATTAATAAATGATTAGCAAATAATTCTGAATATTCTGCATCTAAAACAATAGGCCAGGGAGAAAAATATAAGTCTATATTTAAAAATTTATATAAGCTCTATACTTTCCATATATATATGGAACAGACATACACATGTATGTACACATATATGTATATATATAAATTTTGCCCATCCTAAAACTAAAAGGGTATAACTGTAAATATTCACAGAGCAAACACAGCTTTCCTAGACATCAAAAAAATTACTAGTTTATGTGAAAACACAAGAACAGTTCTTCCTATAGAACACTGATGGATATGAAAAAAATTGCTATCAACTGTTTATTTTATACCTACTTTTTAATGCAAATGAAGTATAATTTGGAGATGCAGAGATGTATATTTTTCTAATGAAAATGGAAGATAAATATTTACTTACATCCTCTTAAATTATCTCTAATTTATTAGAGGTATTTTAACCATCACACAAAATATTTTAGCCATTATCAATTTAAAAAGATTTAACACAAAGTATTAATTTTCCCCTAGGGAAAAATAAAAGAGGAAAACGAAAGTTATCAGAAAGGTTTTTTGAGTCTTTATGTGGGGTCAGATTTCATCAAGTAACACATGTATTCAAAGATTTTGCGTTTACTTGAAATTTCTTAGGTATCACTCTGATTTCCATCACCCATCACGGGATGGGGCCAGTTTCTATAGGAAGCAAGGAAGCAGCCACTTGAAAGGGGGCCCCTGCGCTAGGTCCTCCAGGAGGCCTTGGAGAGGTGCTGGCCCCATGGTACAGCCTTCCAGCCACCAGCAACTCAGCACCCGAGTAAGAGAAGGAAGAGCAAACAGGGTGATGGGAGGTACCCGGCTGCTTCTCTAGCTCATTCTCTTCTCTCCCTTTCTCTCTCCTTAATTCTCCTCTCCCCCCCTCCTTTTCTTTCTCTCTTCCCTTTTCTTTCTCTCTCCCTTGTCCTTTTTGCCATCTTTCTCCCACTCTCCTTGTCTGACCCCATTCTTCTCTCCTTGTCTTTTTCTCCCTGGCTCTCCACTCCTCTATTCTCCAGGTTATTTTTTTTCTGTCTCTCCTCTAACATTTCATGTTGTGAACTGTGACCTTCAACAAAAGCCTTGGCACCTTACAAGACTACCCCAAATTCTACCACTTGGGGAAAATTCCATCAGGGAAAAACACAGATACAGCAGGTAAGCAAGGCTAGCAAATACTGGCTCTTTACTCTCTCTCTTCACTACACCTGCCAATTCACCATCCTGCCAACTATCTACTTTTTTCCTCTTTTTAAGCATACTATTCTCTGCTTTCTTGTTCATGCCCCTCTCCTGAATCCTTTCCCCCTCTCCTTTATTCTTCTCTCCATCTCTGTAACATTTGTTGAGTTGTATACGTTATGATTTCATAATTAACCAAGATATATGAGTTATGCACTTATAATTAACCAGATGCTGCACAACCTTCCTCTTCAAATATACATAAAATCTCACCAAATTTTATCCAGAGAACATTTCCTTCTCCCATCCTTTCCCCTCTTGTTAGCAAGCTTACAACAGAAAATTGGGAGGATGTGTCTCAAATAAACACTCTCCTAGGATGAAAATAATACTGTATCTATACAACTTTTTAATCCACCATAAGAGCTCTCCAATATGGTTGTTGACGACATTCTTTGAAAATATTTTCCTAATCTATTCATGGGTCTCAAAATATTTATTTAAACTAAGTTTTAAAATTGTCCTTTCAAAATAAGTTGGTCAAGATTACATTTTTTTTAAGATTACATTTTAGAATTTACCTTGAAGTTCAGTATTTTATATGTTTCTTTATATGCACTGAATCTGCACTAAACTCATTCTCCTTACAAGTGCACTTTTATGCACAGTGCAGAATATTTTCCATTTCTTGCCCTCCAATAAATGCACACAGAGGTATAACAAGAAGGGAAAAGTCCTTCAGTAGTCTAAATGGAATTTATTTTTTCACGTGCACCCTGCTTTTTACAAATTTCTTCCTGCTTTCATTATTTCTGAGTCATCTGTTAATCTTCATACCAATCAGGCAGAACTCGGGGACCTTTTTTGAAGTGAACTCCTTCTCTAAAAACGTTAGAAATGTGTTTTTCAAACGAACTGCATGTAAACCAGCCAGCACTACTCAAGAGCCAGGATCAGACGTGCAATTAGGCTGCAAAAATCTGATGTGCTGACTCTTTCCTGTCCCTTTCTGCCTGGGAAAAAATAAGAAGAGCAACATTTCCTGCCCAGACGAGATGCCATATGAGCCCCGAACTTGCGAGGCGCCCGGGACGCTGGGCAGCGCCCCTGCCGGCCCCGCCCCGCAGCCGAGCCCCTGCGGACGCCCTGCGCTGCTGCAGCACATTACTTCCGCTTTTCTAACTTTTCCACTTGTGAGCACCATCAATTATGCACTAGAATAACAGAGGCCTGGCAAGGCAGTGTAACATAAAGGCCGATTATGACGATAAATAATTTAAACACCTACGTGCCATGTTCCTTTTACCACTGATAGGAGGCCAGGGGAATGGGATAAACGTTGAAGATTCAAATGCACCACAACGACTAGTTTGGAGAAAGCCCACCGCACACTCACCAGTGAACCTTCCTGTTCACTGTCCGCCAGGAGCAAAGAGGCAAAAGTAATGAACTGCTCACAAAAGTATTCACACTTGCAAAAACTGAATAAGAATCGCAAAGTCCACAGATCCTAACACATGTTTATTTTTGGCCCTAGATGCAGCCCAGGAAGTTCAGGGAACACTATTTCAGAGGGCGCTGGCATCTTATACATTCCAGAGAAAAGGTAAACAACTACATATACAAAGGTTTTAAGAGAAAAGACACACTGTTTCCATGTAAAGTTACTTAAGCTTTAAGGAAATTCCAACGTGGAGTCTCTCACAAGAGTCTATGCCTTCATTTGATGATAAAGTATAACTGGGAGCTGGCAGGGGATCAACAGATGTAGAGACTGCTGGTCTAACTCTCTTTTAAACTACCCTATCTCTCAACTGCAATTCAGAAATCCTTTACTTTCAATGTTTTAAATAGTGATTTGAAAATTCACAGCTGAGAAGAAACTTTACGTCCAAAAACTGAAGAAAAAAGTATCCTCCTTGCAATGCCTGGGAAGTTCAAAACTCAGCAACATTGACAGCATCTGAATGCCAGGAGGATGTTGTTCCTTGTCCACCCAGGCAAACTAAATTTTAAACTGAGTCTTTAACATTGTACTCCCAAACTGAAAAAAAAAAAAAAGATTTCCAAACTGTGAAAGTTCAGATAACTGTCTCGAGCCTATTCGTCTCCTTTATGGAGATAACTCCTAAAGTATAATGCAACATTTCTAATGCTCAAAAAAGGAAGACTAATCCCAGCGTTCTATGCAAGAGTGAAAAAGGGAAAGAATAAAACTAGATACCAGTAGGCATGTTTATAAATCAAAAGCTGACCTTAAAATATATGAAATTCAGGAGAACAGCGGTTAATTCATGTCAAATGATACTCGGCTTCATTTTTGGAATAAGGCTCCCATTAACTAGAAATATTCCAAAATTAATCCTTAGTCTACATGAGAGCTAATATTACACTTCTAAATGCAAATTGACGAAAACTCTAGGGGGAAAAACCATTTTGAACTGTGGTTTCCAGAAGGCTTCAGGTTTAGTCATGTCAAATTAAAGGGGGAGCAAAGCTTCTTAAAATAACATTCTTCTTAAATCGCATCCATATGATTTAGCAAATTGATATGGCCAAAGTCAATAAATCATGATGTAGAGTTTTTATTTTAATGTGTGACTGCTTTGATTTTATTTTTTGCTTTAAGCCAACTCCTTATCATTTTTAGCCCAAAGCTAGATGTATGTTGTTGTCTAGGCAAAACAAGCTACTTCTCACAAAACTGGGTTCCTGCTTTTTAATGCCAACCCACCACCAGGAAAAGAAATGTCCCCACCAGTTCTGCGGGGCACAGAGCTAGCCGCCTCTGTGGATGCACCAACATGCATCCCATCAACTGCCTTTCAGTCAGCAGTATTTGAATTTGTAGATTTTTCACCACTTTTCAGCATGTAAGTGCTTCTTTTTTTCTTAACCCCAGGGATTTCATTTTATGCTGACACATACTCAAGAAGCAATCTCCACGAAACTATCCTTTTAAGGCAAGCATTTTGTGCACTCCTTAATGCTGGGTGTTCAAGAGAAATGGTAATTAGGATAGATTTTGAGCCTTAGGTAACAGTCAGCCTCACAGTGAGAGGGTTCACTACATTTAAGACCAAACTCCTCATTAAAAAATGGAGATATAAGACATGGGGATATATGTATATGTATAGCTGATTCACTTTGTTATAAAGCAGAAACTAACACATCATTGTAAAGCAATTATACTCCAATAAAGATGTTTAAAAAAAAAAAGAAAGAAATGGAGATATATCAATTCAGATCCTTGCAGACACACCGACAGTGAAGTCCAGGTTAGTAAAATCACTCATCCTTACAATGGATGGTCTCCTGAATGAGCCAACACAAGGCAGTGCTAGTCTGCCCAGATTGTGAGCAAATGAAACTTCCTGGAGACAATTAAACCTAAGGGACATTGGTTGAAAATATTATTGAAAGTATCAGTGCTTTAAATATCGTTCCCCTCTTTCTTATTCTTTTTATGACTAAAACTTTTTTGTTTAAATATGTCATTTAAGCTACCACATGAGATACTCTGCATGCTACGACTCTGATTCTGAAATCAGTTTCAGACAAAAGCAGACTACACGCTAGTAATGAAACTACCATGAAAACATATTATATGTGTATATGTGTATAGGTATGTTTTGTATATATATTTGTGACTCATCTCTCAAAACACATTCCAGTTAAACATTACTGTTAAATGAGAAAAAAAACCAAATCCTTGAACCAAGATGCCATGACCTCAATCCCTTCCTCACCCACGTACATGCATAAGTTTTCCTGCCCAGCTTGCATGCAAAGATGGCAAACAGAATTTAATATTTCATGGAGCCCAAAGCACAAATCATGTTCAAATTCAATACAAAGAAATGCTTTATCTCATCCTTTGTAGATTAATAACCCAGAACTGTGAGAAACTTCAGAAAGCCATGACAAGATTTAGCCAAATGACGTGTAAGTTTCTTCAGGACACTCTCAAACCATTAATGAAATGGAAAATATAAGACAAAGGATTTATTTATCAGTTTACTTTAAGATACCTGTTTCCAGAAGACCTGCTATATCAACCTACATGATTTATTAGAGCTAAAATAACTTGGAATATCATATCCAATTTTTTCTCAAGAAGATAAGATTATATTCTCAAATATGGATGGCATCAGCCATGTATCTTGCATAACAACACTTCAATTAGAAAATTTAAAAGCTAAATCCCATGAAGACTGTCTAAAAGGGAAAGAGTGAAACATGGGCAAACACAGTCCCAAAATAACCAGCTGTGAAGGTTACAAGGTTCTGACAAAGGAGTGGGTGTGATGATACTGATACGGGGCAATAATCTGTAAACCATCAGAAAAGAGCATGAAAAGTATTTAACATTTTATAAATATTTGAGAACCAAGCAAGCATTTCTGGTTTAAATCAACCATATTTTAAACTTTCTGGTTTTATAAGAACATCCTACTATAAATCTTTCTAAAATTTGCCTGCTTTTTGTTTATTTTATTTTACTCAGGCCAGTAATGACCACTACAAATATCTAAATGCTGAACTAAGCAAAGATTCTATCTCTAAATTTTAATGTGGGAAGCTTAAATTTCTTCTATAAAGCCAACAACAGTAAATAAGCTTAGTATTGGTCATTTTCTCTTTTTCAAACCATAACTGAAAAATAAAATCTTCATAGAATCTTAAGGGGAATCAAAAGTCTGGAAAAAAACAAAACTATTGCCATATCTTCTCCAATTCTTAATCCACCCCCCCAAAAAAAAGATTTTTGGTTAAAATAAGTCTTTTCAATCTATAATATTTAGAATGACAAGAGAAGTCCTGTGACTCCATCCTGCTTCCAGCATCTGTCAAGAAAATCACAAACCTAACTCTCAATTCATGGGAGAATGCTAACAGGAGATGAATAATGCTTCAGAGGGAGAAAACATATTATTAGAAAGGTTCAAGACCAAATATTCACAGAGAGCTGCAAAGCCGTTTTTTTTTTGGTTTTTTTTTTTTTTGCTTTTCAAGTATGAGTTATTGAATTAAAAAGATAAAGAACAAGTTACTTTTTAACAAAAATCCTCAAAATAGGAGAAAAATGTAATGCTGTATATACGCCATTATATATATACACATATATATATGTAAAATCTACTATAAAGAAAAATAATTAAGCTAATGGCTTACTTTTTAGGTCATTTTTGCGTTTCAATCACTTTAAAAATTTTTTTTTAATTTTTATTTTATTTTGGACTATAGTTGATTAACAATGTGTTAGCTTCAGGTATACAGCAAAGTGATTCAGTTATACATATAGATGTATCTATCCTTTTTCAAATTCTTTTCCCATTTAGGTTATTACAGAGTATTGAGCAGATTGCCCTGTGCTGTATGGTAGGTCCTTATTGGTTATCTATTGTAAATATAGCAGGGTGTACATTTAATTATAAAGCTGCCTTTAAGGGCACTTACTGTCCAATCCTTACAACACATCTTATCAAAGACACTCACGTGAGCTAAATTGTTGAATACTGTAGAAGCATATGGTCTGCACTGTAGGTAGTAAAAATTCAGCCTTCAGTTATAAAGGTATTTCTTTTAAAACACAACATATTACTTTGGACATTTAACACTCTCCCACCTTTCTCTATCCTATATCCTCACACACAGAAGAATAACATGCATAAATTGGGATTTTAAAATATGGGATATAATTTACACGTTCTAGAGTATTACTACTTTGAAAATGGCAGGGGACTCGCAGGGCAGTGACACAGCAGCATTCATTTGGTAAGTTTAAGAATACAACATTTACTTGCATAATAATAGCGGTAGCCGAGGCACCACAGTCAGAGTTCAGAGCAGTCTCTGAAACAGACTGCTGCCTGGTTTTGTAATCCCGGTTCTGCCACTTCCTAACGGTGTAACCTACATCACTGTATTTAATCTATGTCTTAGTTTCCTCATCTGCAAGATGAGATGGCAATAAACGAAGCTACCTCATAGGGTCATTATACAAATTATATGACTTAAACATATGCACACTGCTTGAAAAGAGATGGGTACGTAGTAAGAGCTATGTAAGTGAATACTTACATTAAGCCTTAAAATACTTATTTTAAGGCTGTGTAACAGACCATGAATGCAGTAAGCATTCAGCACAGCACCAGATCCAGCACAATGGTAGCCAGTAGTAGTATTTTTATTCTAAAGGCACAGGTTAATAAGAGCAAGCTTTACCAATCATTAGTGCCTTTATAAACAGTGAACAAATAAATAAATGAGCATCTCATCTCACTTATTATCAAAGAAATATGTATTAAAACAACAGCTCTTTCTTGTTCATTAAATGAGATCCTTAAAAAAAAAAAAAAAAAGTACCCAGGTCTGGTAAAAGTATTATGAAACTATAAAGCAACCTGACAATATTACCAACAATTACACAATGTTAATACTGTTTGACCCAATAATCCTACTATTCTACCCTGGAGAAAAATCCAAAATATAAGGTAAGCTTTAAGCAAAAAAAAAAAAAAAAAAAAAAAAAAAAAAATTAAGTTATCTATGTGTCATTCATATTATGGAAAACTATATTATGAAAAGTTATATGTCTAACAATAAAGAATAGTAATTCAGTATTTCTAAATAGTCAGAAAGTTTGGGATATGCCACATATATGCTCCATCGTGGGCCTATGCTCCATTGTGGCCTGTCAGAGATTATTCACATGCTAAAGGCACTCAAAGGCTCAGATGTAATGTCATTTCTTTAATCCAGCTTTTCCCAAACATACTGGTAACAAACTCTGGGGGAAAGGGTAGCTAATAAGATGGAAAAGTATTGGTTAAGTAAGTAATGGTTAATCGTCTTGATGAAAGTTTATCCAGTCATTGACAAGGATAATTTCAGTATTATACAGGCTGCTTCCAGCAATATTAGAAAATATTTACTATATAATATTAAGGGGAAAAAGGCTAGATGCAATGAATTAATTAATAGCCAAGCATATGAGAAAAGTTCAAATGGAAATATCCCAACATGAGTTGTAGAACTGTGGGAAAATGTTTCTCTAACGTGATGCTACTTCTCTAATGAAAACAAATCCATAATAATAAAACCAGGTGAGTTAGTGATATCAAGTCCCTTCTTCCCTCTTCCTGATTTGGAAGCATAGTTTATCTGGTTGTTACTTTAATAAGGTCTGAGGGGAGACTCCTTACTGAAAGTGACCTGTAACAAGAAAGTAGAAAACAAACAGAGCAATCATTCAGCTTCACCAGAGGGATATGTGGAAGCAGCCAGCCCTGTCAATTTGAAAGAGGCTAATGAAACATTATCTGCAGGTGAGCGGATTGTCTCGCAGCATTACAACTCTAAGCTACAAATGATTTCCTAACCACAGAGGTAACCACTCTACAGATACTTTGAAAGACAAATGAGAATGCTTGCACACACACAAGGTCAATCACAAACCTCCCAGACAAACTTGGTGTTTCTCCTTCACAGGAGAAGATGATCTGGGGGTCCTGCTGGGCATACCTAAGCAAGCCACACCACAATCACTTCTCTTGTATTTCTGAGTTTGAATTTTAGCAGCCTGGTATACATTCCTATTCAGGTCTAAATAAATAAAATGTATGTATACATAAACTAAAGCTCACACATAATTTGAAAGATGTGATTTTCATTATGTTGGAGAAAATGAATAAACATCATTTTCCAATCCCGATAAATGTTTGATTATGATTAAAATGGTTTCACGAAATCATTATACAAGAGCATAGTAGGCTATAAACTATGGGGGGGGGAGAAAAAAATCCATAATGGACAGTTCACTTTTATCTATGAACTTTTTAAATAAATCAACTCCCCAGGTTTACTGGGAATATGGTTTTATTTGATGCAATACATTCTAATCAGGGATTTTTTTTAAAATTTTCTTTTTATGACCTAATGATGCATTTAATTTTTAATTAAATTTCATTTTAAAGTATAGAGTATGTATAAAAGCCAAGGCAAGTGTGCAGCATCTGTTCATTGCATCTGCACTCACTACCACAAAAATTAACCTTAATCTAAAGAGGCACAAATGGGTTTTTATGCCATCAGGAGGCCCAAGTACTTAAAAATCAATGACTGTCCACCCAGGCAAAGAACAGCTGTTTCCTAATATTCCAGCTCCACATTGAGGCCAGCCTCGACCCCCAAGGACTAGCCTAAAAGTGCCCACATTCTCGCTTCTCCCAGTTGAAAGTGTCAGAGAAGGATACTATCTAAAAGCCATGAAGTAAGTTAAGTGGGGACAAGACAGAGAGGACCTGGCCTAACCAGATGGCATTTGGAGAGGCAGCTTCTATCACCATCACTTGATGCTTTCGTAAAATCATAATCAATCTTACTTTCTGTGTCCAGAAACCTACCTAAAGAAAAAAATTTACCCATTTGTGTTAAAAGGCCAATGCATATTGAGAGTAGACTGATTCCCAACCCTGTAAAGCAGAAGTTCTCTCTCTGGAACCCACGTGACTTCTAAAGAATATTGCATAGGACTTCCCTGGTGGCGCAGTGGTTGGAAATCCGCCTCCCAATGCAGGGGACACGGGTTTGAGCCCCGACCCAGGAAGATCCCACATGCCATGGGGCAACTAAGTCCGTGCGTCACAACTACTGAGCCTGCGCTCTAGAGCCTGCGAGCCACAACTACTGAGCCCACGCACCATAACTACTGAAGCCCGCGTGCCTAGAGCCCATGCTCCACAACAAGAGAAGCCACCACGATAAGAAGTCCGCACACCACAACGAAGAAGGGCCCCCACTCACCACAACTAGAGAAAGCCTGTGCACAGCAATGAAGACTCAATGCAGCCAAAAATAAATAAATAAATTTATATATAAAAAAAAGAACATTGCATAATCGGGCAGTCATAACATCCTCAGAAACTGTGTGCTTTTACCTTCCAGAATGACATGACATCAAGATGTAACGGAGAGAAAAGAAAAGTTGACGTGTGCAAAATAGGAGGAAAGAGAGGATACAGGGGTTGGCCAAAGTTTTCCTTGGCACACTGGGATTTTCTAGAAGTTCTTACAGGGATCACTTTAAACACAGAATTCCATAGGAGAGAGAAAGGTGGAGAAAAATCTCAGAAATCACAGATGAGAAGACAGACTCCTGCTCTGTGTGACATCTAAAATGTCATTTTGCCTCCTGTTTTTCCCACCTACAAAAACAAAATTAGACAAACAACAAAATTAGGTGAACTTGAAGAACCCACGTGGCACCATCTTTATAAAGCTTTCCTGACTCACTCTAAGAACTACATTTTAAAAGCCACATATTGGGATAAATTACTAGGTGACATAAAAAAGCTACTAGGTGGCCTTCACAATTAAGTGGCAACAAGACATTTCTCTTCCAACACTGAGGCACTCTGTACCACCTGACCACCAATGACACACCCAGGAGATCTACCTAATGACGTCAGCATCTTGCCATCTTAGTGTCCCCACTATGGGCAGCTTCCCACCATGGGGGATGATAAGCCCTGAACCATGGGACTTGAGTGGTGGCAACTCTGGCTGATCAGATTTAAGTCCAGTAATTTAAGGGAGCATGAGTCAAGTGGGTTGAGAAATCATGCAAAGCACCCTCTACTGACTGCACAGAAAACCATCGCTCTATTGACTGCTTCCCAGTCTGTCCTTCAGGGCCCAGAGTCCTCGCTACAGTGATGTGCTGTGCTCCATGCACCCTGGGGTCCCACCTAGACCCAACCATCTGGACCCTGAAAGGTTCCACGGTCCCCAGCCTGAATGGTGATTGTCTCCAGAAGCGTCTTTACTATGTTTCAAGCATCAAGGCTTATGAAAACCCCGAAGGGAAGTAATCCCTGAATGCCGCTAAAAGATCTCCAGCTGCTACCGTTTATGAAGTAGGCTTGACAAGACAGGGAGAGGAAAAGGGGTGGGGGGGAGCAGGAAGGATGGGAAGAGAGAAGAATTTAGACAAGGGCAAGTTATCCAAACAGAGCCTCCATCAAAAAGGAGTCATGTTTTATCAGCTTAAGCTTTCCTGCCTCCTTTCCCGAAGGTATTTCCCCCCTCAACTCTCATTAACTCTTCTTTATAGCTATTTTCTTTAAAAAATAATAATAAAGGCAGCACATGGCTAGAGAGAGTCCCTAAGTGTGTGAAAATTAGAAAGATGAGCCAGATGAATTACCTGGAAACAGGACTGAAAATGTCTTCCCTAAAAATCTGGAAGGAAAATGGTTTTTTCATGGAAAAGAATTAGAGTAGCTCTCAGTATCTGTCTCTCCCTTCTTCATTCTTTTGAAAAGGTCTTTTCATTTCATTAAGTTAAGCTGATTAATAAAAATTCAGCAGTTTGCCCATGGATCCTTTAGAAGTGGTGTTACAAGCTGAAGGATGCAGGCGGAAGGTTTTTGTGCTAGAGACAATAAGGGGATGACTTCTTAAATCCGTCGTTGTCATCCTCCATTAGACAGAAATAGTCACCTTGGCTCAGATTCGTCTGACAAACATTGTACGCTACTTGTTAGCTCCTAGTAACCTCCGCAAAAAGTTCAGTGCTTAGTTATAAATAAAAGGAGAGAAAAAGAAACATTTAGAAAGAAAGTATGAGAACATTTTGCTTCATTTCAAAGATTATTTATACAAATTAATGAAGAAAACGTGGCCCGTAGAAGAAGGTTCGTTAAAGGGAAAAAGCAATGTTATCTAAAGAAATTTCTCATGTAAACACTTGTACGTTTTGCAGTAAAGCAAAACAAGCAGATAAATTCAGGTATTCATTTATGAATAACTGTTGATTTTGTTATCCAAAAATACTTTTGTTAATTACCTAGTCAGTACCTAACACAGTAAATGCTCGAGTTAAAAAATGAACTTCTTCAACAAATTTAAGACTGTCATTTACTTTTAAAGACGAAAAAATTGTCAGGTTATATAATGTCACGACTTGCAAATGTTTTCAACTGTTCCAGTATGAGTTAAATTCATCCAGAAAAAATGATTAAAATGAGCAAGTCTGCTTTGTAGGAGTTGAAGCATTTTCTTAGCCACTGTTAACCTGCATAAACACTAAATTGTTCATTTGTACTTTACCCACAGGTGACTAAATTAAATTTATACTACCATTCATGATACTTTATTTAAACGTCCCCCTAAAAGGCACTCACTATTCAGATGTTAACATCATTACCAAATTTATTTCTATCAAATCTTTGTGTACGTGTGACAGTGTTTCTAAGTGCCATCTTAAACAATTTGCCCACAATATATTGAATCAAGTTTTATAGTTAGTCTAGTTCTAACATTAAATTTGTCCCAAAATACCAGAGCAAATAAGTGTTTTTGTCTGAATCTTACTCCAAAGGGATTTGGGGGAAAATGTTATTTTTACTTTACTCATATCTTGTGGACACTGCATACATAGACTGAAAGTCATCAAGTCTGTACAGAATAGCCCCCAAATATTTAAAGTGTTTGGCATTTTTAAAGATGCAATTCTTGATTTGAAGATCGCTAAAATAAACAAACTAAAAAACACCATTAAAGGCCCATCTTAAGCCATGACCAAATCAGCCATTAAGCTATTACTGTCTTCTCCAGGTAAATATGGAGGATTCAGTTACATGAAGAAAGCCAAACTCACTTGAGCACACATTCCCTGTGGCCTGAAGCCTGTCACCTGCTTTGCCATCATCAATCCATCTCTTCAAATACCTAAGAGGCTGAGACCAAACAATGTGGCTGAGAAAAAACAATGAATAAGGATCTATTTGCACTTCTACTGTGAAGAATAATCATAGGTTAGCTGCGGCTTATAATTATCAAGTACAAAATGTGTTAACTAAAGCACAGCTCCTTTTCAATGAAGTGAAAGATGAGCGGAATCTAAGCAGATGCTGTAAGCTTAATGGCATTATCATTCTCGTATTTTAAAAATCCTACAAAGTGCCTACTGTGTGCCAAGCACTATGCCAACTACAGTAAAGATTAACAAGGCATGACCCTGACACCAAGGCGATTACAGTGTATCTGATATAATTAACGTCTTCAGGGAGGTGAGACAGTTGCTACCAAGGGATACGAAAGGTAATGGGGGGAAGGCACTAGTTAAACGTGCGGGTGCTAGTTCTTCCTTTCACAGATCCACTGGAGTTCCTGGTCTCCCTGTAAACATGGAGACAGGAATAGTTACGTGTACTCATGTTGAGTGTGTCATTATTGAAAGACGTAGCTGTTAAAACCATGAGAACATTAAAACTACTGCTTCTGAAAAAATATTTTCATGGAAGCGTGGAGGTAGGGCCAGGGATACCATTACTTAACTACCGGGGTACTGTCACTGAACGTAGTTCTTAAGACGGAAGAGTCCTGACTCCGAAGAAACGTGAAAAAATCTTATTGAAAAAGCTTCAACATGTAGGATTTTTTGTGGGTAAAGGATACACATTCGAGATCAGTTCTCCAAGTTCCTCCAGATACAGTCATTTTACTGTGGAATTGGGACTTCTGGATATTATTATCAGTGCACTGTAGATAGCTAATAAGCAGGTTTAACTAAAATATCATGTAAATGATAGTTATGCATAATATGGGTCCTATAATATTGACTTTTTTTCAAAAATAGCATCTTTCTGATGATGTCACTCTGATAATATAAAACAAAAAGCAAATGACATAGTAGATGAAATAATTTGCAGATAAAATGCAGTTTATATATGTATTTAAATAAAATGACTTGTTTTGCATATTAACTGTTATCAATGTATTTCTATCTTATACAATTCTGGAAACTTAAGAACCAGACACTCAAACTTTTCAGTTTAAGTATACAGCTATTTTATATATATATATATATACACTTTCTTCAGCCTCTCACAATTTCATCATGGGTACAAGTATCTATAATGGATTAATAGTAACTCAATATTTGTAAAAAACAGTTTAAAATCACAGTTTCATAATCAGCATTGTTATTATTATAATGAGCTCTTATTTTAAGTAGGTTTTTTAATCAACATACCTATATTGTTAACTAGAAATAAACATCAGCAAAATAAACCTACTTTAATACTCATTCTGAAAACCAACAATGAAAGGTTACAAAATTACAAGCTAAGGAAAAAAAAAGAGTCTACAAAAGTTAAACTTGGATTCTCTAAATTTAGTCAGACTGCTTTTATTAGATAGCAAGGAAATGAAAAATGTTACATTCATGTCCAACAAATTACTAAATGCAGAAACACACTGCAAACACACACCCGCTGTCCGTAATCGCTACTGCTCACAAATCAATCTATTTGGATGAGAACAAGACCTGACCTCTAAGAGGACACATCTTCGTGCTCTGTGATTGTGATTAGTCCACTGAAAACCCACAATGCCACAGGAAATGCGGTGAAGACAGTCCAATCTAGCCACGAAACTGATTAGGAATAATCTGACTAGAAACTACTAAGAAAATAGACCCTGAAGTGGGCCAAGCATCTCCAAATAAATGAGACGATTTCTCCTCTGTAAACAGATTTCTGTAACACAAGGAAGGCATAAAACAGGTAAGTTAGCTAATAATTACTCATTACTCTTTATATCTACATTTACCATCATCGTGATTCAAATGCATAAATCACTTAAAAATTTAATTGATTTTCTGGCTGAATCATTCTTTCTTGTATAGTGAGCTGGCATCTTGGAGCTTATTTTAAAGATCCAGTGTGTCTTGTCCACTTCAGTTTTCACTGATTACTAAAGTAATGTTTGAAATGTTCATTTCATATTATAAAACCTACCATGACATTAAATTTTTTTAGTAATAATGTAAAAATAAGTATGCAAAATTAGACGATACAGCAAAAAACAGGACAAAAGACTGAGTCGTATTTATATCTTATGATAAAGACTTAAATTGTACAAAACTGTATTCTGCATTCCAATACTTATACATTTACCCAATTTTCTAAAGTCTTCCCTATTCTACTTCATAACTCCTCCCAATGGAAAACAAATGAAAACCAAACAGTTCAGTAAATCAACTTGTGATTTAGATCTTACAGGTGTGAACTGAAGAATATTTTTTAATTCTAGGTCCTTCTTTTTCTTCTTTTGAAACACTTCTTAAAAACTCTTCTTGGGCTTCCCTGGTGGCGCAGTGGTTGAGAGTCCGCCTGCCGATGCAGGGGACACGGGTTCGTGCCCCGGTCTGGGAAGATCCCACATGCCGCGGAGCGGCTGGGTCCGTGCGCCATGGCCGCTGAGCCTGCGCATCCGGAGCCTGTGCTCCGCAACGGGAGAGGCCACAGCAGTGAGAAGCCCGCGTACCACAAAAAAAAAAAAAAAAAAAAAAAACTCTTCTAAATTTTTAGAACCAAATTAAAATGGGTGTTTAATCTGATACAATTCCGCCAAAGTCTCCCTGTGCCAAATCCCAGGATTGGATTCATTAACTTGGATGAGAGTGTATTGGCTAGTTTGGGTAGAAAACATATACCCAAAGCTCTGAAATTGTACATTATTTTTCTTACTGATTAACCATAACTTCAGGATGGTTTTCCAGATAAATCCTTAAATTCATGTTTAGAAGTGACACAGAAAAAAATTTTTTAATCTTTAAAGTTAAGTTTGAAAGTAAAATACAAAATATCATGTGTGTGTTTTCTTCAAAAGTTTAGACATGTAGATACATATGTATTAGTTCCTCTGCACTAATAAAGCAAAAATGAAGTTGACAATGACTCCCAGAGGACAACAATCCTCTAATTTCACAGATGAGGAAACTCAACTTAACCAAGGTTAAGTGACTTGCCCAAGGTCAAACAGTTAAGTAGTGTCAAAGCAGTGACACATCTCAAATCTTCTGAGTCAGTTGCTCTAGCATAAGAGATGAACTAATTCAGTCACCTTGTTGTCAAGATGAAAAACAGAGTCCTGGAGCACTCAGTGATTTGCTTAAGGTCAAGCATCTAGTTGGTAGAAAAAAAAAACAAACAAACAGGGACATCCACATCACCTGACTCCAGGCCTTAGTATTTTTTTTTTGAAAAGATATTACTTTATCTTTCAAACTGAAAAAATCAGAAAGGAGAATTTCCACACAATTAACACATGAGTTCAGTTAGGTTACCACAACATTTGGCAACAGGCAGGAAAATGAAGAGAGAAAGTCTATGGGCAGACAATGCATCTCCTAGGTTAATACTCAAATGATTCTCTAAATTAATAATAACACCTAGATTTCACTGAGAGGATATTATGCAGCAGGTATTTTACATGCGTTTACTTTCTCACTGGATCATCACAAATTATACATCCTGTCTATTTTACACAAAAGAAACTTACAGTTAAGGAAAAGAATCAGCATTTGAACCCAGATCACCCAGACTGCAAAGTTAGTCAATGTTGTCTCTTTAATATGTCTCTGTACCATTGTAAGATTTTTTTGTACATAAAAAGATAATGAAAATAAAGAAATTCATGCAAAAGTATTTACTATTAGCTAACTAACATTTACTAATCACATACTCTGTGCCAGGAATTGTTCTAATGTAACATGTCATTTAATCACCACAGTAACTCTACCAGATAAATACATTTATTATTCTCATTTACAGATGAGGTAGGTGAAGCGGGGAAAGGTTAAGTAACCTGTCCAGGCCCACAGCACCTAGTTAGTGGAGGAGCTGAGAATTATACCCAGGACCTGTCTCAGATTCTTAACCATCATGGGCCAGACCTTGTATAGAGTGCTTCTGCATATAAACCACAATCCTGACCTCAAGTGTCTTATCATCTAGGGAACAGAACACATACAAAGATGCAGAGAGTGTACACCAACTACAGTATTGTCCATATGCCAATATTATTCATATTCACTAAAGAAGAAGAAAGGGTAACAACTTCCAGTGCAGAAGTACACAGGACTGTGCATGGGCGATGAATCACCTCATGTTTCCAGGCACACGTTTCACCTAAAAGACCTGGTTTAGTCTGGCAAAGCAGATGTCCATAATGGATAAGGTGCCAAAACTCTTTCTTCCCCTCCATGTTGTCTCTCTGGAGATTAGCTGGGAACCTGATCCACCCACATCCTATCAGGAGACTTTTGTCTTTGAAACTAATCAGGAATAATTTACTGGCTGTTAAGCTACAGGGCAAAAACTCCTCTGATGAAAGGAAGCAACAGCAAGGGGAAGAAGATGGGTGGGTGGGGGGCCGCGGGGATGTGGGACACAAAAGAATATAGAGTCAATTCAAGCATTCATATGCTGTTCTCGATAGCTTAAGAAACACGTGTTTCTTGCTCAGGATGTATTTACTGTGGAGTAGGCAAAAGCTGCATTTAAAAATTTTAAAGTAAATTCATATTGTTATTATGTAAATCAAAGCTGACTGAAAGTGCAGGAATTTAAATTAAATATAGGGGGAAATTTCCTGACGATATGATTGTTAAAACTCAAGCTTTTATTCAAGGAATTCTAGAATTTCTCCTGAAATTCTTCAAAAAGTTGCGCTGTACTTTGGCAAGGCCTCAAGAATCAAGCTTACCCGAATGCAGAGGAAGAGGGCTAGCTGGCATGTGCATTCCCTACCAGTCCGATTATTCTTCATATACAATGCACGCTGTATATATACACACAGCCTCACAATTAGCTCCAAAGGAGTCAACGAAACTCTTAACCTCCAGTGGGTGGTACTAATTATCTGCTGTAGGTGTACCAGTTGTGGCTTGCAACCTCTCAATCCATTAAATGCTCAACAAGGGGGAATATAAGCATACATTTTTAACCCTCCTTTCATATTAGCATATGGTCTCCACCATTCTTCTCCACTGCGCCTCCTGAAAAATTCTGTCTCACGGTCACCTTTCAACATTTCACTAATTGGGTTAGACAGTGTGTCACTCCACACAGCCCAGCTAAGCAGTTAAGAGCCACTTACCAGCCAAGGTCAAAGTATATAAAGCTCAGTTTTCTCATCTGTAAAAGAGGACCATTACGTTTCCTTCTTCATAAGAGGTGTTGTCAGGATTAAATACATGATAATGATTGCGAAGTCTGTAAAGCACTGTGCTTGGTACACAGTAAGTGCTCAATAAATGGGAGCTCTTCAGAAATACCTCTGTCTCTAGAAGGGCATAGGAGCACTTCTGTGCCTGTAAAGGCAAAACTGAATCATCCTGCACTCCTCTGAGTAACCGCCAAGGCATTACTTGGCGGTTTTGAAAAGGGACTCAAAGAGCCAGAGGTGGGTGGAGCCCCAGACCCCAATCTCTCCTAAATGCAGCCTCATGTTTCTTCGATGGTTTTTTTTTTTCTTTTTTTCTGTTTTATATATTAGTTTTCTGCTAATGATTTTTACGAACAATGTTTCTTGGCTAAAAAAGAATTTTGAAAACAACTGCTCAATCCATAAATCAGAGAAATAATTTAGATGTGATACAGCACTCTCAGGTTCCATCTGGAAATATTAAAACTGCCCTGATTTTTACCATCCCACCACCTAACCACTTATAAACCAAGCCTAATTTGAGACCTTCAGATTTTTCCGGTATTCAGTTATATTTACAAAGCAATTAAACAGCAGCTAAGACACACAACAGTGCAGAATTATAATATACATGAGAATGTGTATATTATAATTGTTATACATGACCCTCCCCCTTGATATTAGAAGCCTCACAGTGAGATCCTGCAACATGGCTAACCCACTGTAGCCCCAGCTTCCGATCTTCCACCAGATCTCATTCACTCGGAATTAACTGCTTTCTGTACGTCCCCCAAATCCACCTACAAAGTTACAGCCAGCAAGTCTTTTCTCCTGTTGTTATGAATCCCTGGAATATTCTTCTACTATTTGTCTCCATCTCTATTAAAATCATATCCATCACTCAAGGCCTAGGCTACACTATTCCTCTTCCAGCAAGTAGTTCCTGATACCCTGAACAGATGTGCTTTTTCTCTCTGTCCATAGCATTCCATGCTTTATTGTGACATTCTTTGTTTGTTGTTCATTATTAGCCTGAGTGAAGCAGAACATTTTGATCAGTGCCTTGACAATTAACGAATTTTCTAATTGTCTTGGTATTTGCCTGCATGTGGTCTTTAGCACTGACAGGTTCACATCAAATGTCACAGAAGACCAGGCATTAAGATGTAGGGACGTTTACAATATCAGTCAAAATGAACAACAATTCAAATATGCTATTGGTGGTTTTACTGTGTCTTTATTAAAAATCACTTTGCAGTCAGGACACATGAGAATTTCATTTTAAGGATGTTTACTTTTCCAGTTAGTAAATGTACCGGGATGGTTTTTACTAAAACATAAGTCAGCCAGCTGTTTGTTTGGGTTCTTGAACTGAATGGTAAAAATACAGTCAGCTTTTACTCAAAGTACTCCACTTTAAACAAGGGAATCTGTTCCATATTTAAATGATTTAATTTTCCTTTAAAAAAAAAAGTTTCAATTTTTCATATAATAGGAACATCTCCTCTTCAGAACTTCAGAAGTTGCATTTCAGATGACATATGGTTCTCCATCACCCATCTGATACCCCCGGGATGCTGATGCACTTAGGAGACCCAAGAGAGTGTGTAATCCGACATGACAGCTGAAGCTGGAAAGGCTGACAGAAGCGTCAGAACAGGTATCAGGGAGGGAGAAGGATTAGTCTGGAATCCAGGTTCACCCCTCATCTTTCTTTCAACCCCACCAGAATGCTACACTTCATGTGCCCTTGAGAACACAGCATCTGGCATGAAGCGCTGGACCCACCAAGACCAATAGCTCCATGGACCTTAAACTTCTGAAAGAGGGCAGAGAGTTTTTTGGCGCTCCAGTCTCCCAAATTCTCTGTAACCCAGCATAAGCTCCTGCTGGCTTTGCAGTCAGCTTCTCTTTCCTCTATATGGTGCATTTAGGAGTTCAGCTGTGGGCCCTGTTAATTTCCCTGCGCGGCCTTTCTTCTCCTCCTAACACATGCATACTTGAGCTGCCTCTGGAGTGCTGACTAAGCAAGAACAATAGGAGGCTTTGAGCAGGCCTCAGCCAGCCCCAGACCCAGTCAATATTTACTTCAGTTTAGAGCCACTGTTTTAAAGCTCCTTCCAAGCAGAACTCAACAGTGGGGAGTCGCCAGAGGTTTCTAGATTTTATTTAACAAGAGGGAAGAGGGCTGTAGAGACAGAGTAAATAGATTACTGTCCAAACCACTTTCTCAGAGAAAAAAAGGAAGGCAGTGCAACAAAACAGGTTAGGCTTTCGATACTAATTAGCAATTTACAACAAGAAAAACCAATCGTCTTCCAACACTGATTCCTGCGGTCTTAAAACTCCGTATTAGGCCGCAGTGCAAATCCACTTAGTGTGACCCCTGTATACCTGTGAACAGGGCCCTGATGCGATCAACCACTCAAAGCTTGCCAGTGTTTGCCTGCTCTGCCCGGAAGGGCGATGCGAGGGCCCTAGGGGAAGTCAGTCCAAACTCCTTGGCTGACTCCCAAACCAGATCTCACGTATATATACTACCAATTCAAGTGTGTTCCGAAAAAGAAGTTGTGATTACCAAGCACCCAGAATCGAGAGCGCGCTATGGTAAATACCAGTACGCGTGTCTGCTAGCTTGGCAACACTGAGAAGGTAGATCTGCGGCTTTGAAGAGAGTAATTGAAAAAAACAAGTCACACTCTCTTCCCCCCAGCGACAGTGGCTTTCTATGGGATGGCAGGTGGGAGGTGGGATGGGGAGGGAGGTGAAAACTATTTAACTGTAAAATTTTTATATTTGCCCAGTTGGTTTAATTTTATTTTTTTAAGGAGTCAATTGTCATAAAACTAACCTGAAATGACAGTTGGGAAGTTTTACTAAAATGATTAAGGCCATATAAAATTACTAGAGATTTCAGTTAGATACCTGAGGAAAGAAATTCATAGTTGTCTGCCATAACCAATTATGATGCGTATTATTCCATTCAAATCAATAAGGAGACTTCATTGTTTCTGCTTAAAGACCTAACTATACATTCCATTCGCATTTTACAATATCTCCATAAGGACAGTCAGATGATCCAAAAATTTTAATAAGGAGAGAAATTAAAGAGGCTTTGCAACTGTCTAAACTTAAAAATTCTAGTTTATGACGACCTAGTATTAAAGGGCAGTTCACCATGGTCTATATTTTAAACAAGCAAAATACACTGACATAATTTGGCATTTCACAAAGAGAATGAAGAGAATTCAAACCACCCTTCCTCAGAATATATGAGGTAAAAGGTTAAGTGTATTAGGATAGGCTTGTTCTATCGTGTTTGTTTAAATTCATCAAATGCACTGAAATATGTTCAGCTCTAATCTTTACTAAAATATTTACCATATTAATAAAAGCTAAATAATTAAAATGCAACTCAATCCAATTACTGCCACATCTTAAGGAATTACTGGATTGCTATACACTTAATTTGATCAATCAACATGCGCTCACGGAAAGAAAATACGAAGTCAGCCTAGCTGAAATGAAGCCTCTGGCTGATACTTTTAAACTGACATATAAGAGTTATAAAGAATTATTTTTTTAATAATACAGAGTGTCAATAAGTAAGTCATCAAAATTTAAACTTCTTGACTACCCTTTTGCCAAGAAAGGAAGCCTGGAACACAGGAGGGATTGTAACCATTAACCGTTCATCATACTGAATCCAAGTAACATAAAATTACAAAGTTTAAAGCTTGAAATAAACTCATAGCAAGCTCATCCCCTTGACAAATCTTACCTTCCAATTTAGCAGGACAAAAGAAGCCTTCTTCTGTATGAGATAACACAAATGTAAAAACGGTCAGTCTGGTAGTCTGGTGAGCATAGCAATTCCAAATATTAAAACACTGAACTTTTAAGGGAAATCAGTTATAAAGAGTTACCAGTTCTCTTTCAAATAATTTTGGTATTGCTAATACTAACTTCAATATTTTATTGCTACTGGCCAAGTGCTGCCCTCAGTTGTCACTAAATTTCTGGGTACAGCACATAAGGATCATTTATGGATTACATTTTTTTTTGCCTTAAGTGAGCTTTATATCTTCAGGAGTAAAATGTTATAAAATAATTACGTAAGTATACGATTGTAATTTTTAAACAAGTAACAGGCACACTTGCTATTCTCCTGATTAGCTATACACATATGAAGTAAGACCTGCTTTGAGTAACCACCAGACAATTCTACAGGAAAGTGGCCCTTTGACAGTAATGTGTTAAAAGAAACTTAGGTTTCAGTGCATTAAAATATGTGTTCCTTGACAAATTCTGTCTCTTTTCTTAGCTAGATGTTGTTACGATCTATTTATTCTCCTAACATCAATGTGTGTATAATTAATATGTACTAAGTTTAAAAGCAGTCAATAACAGGAGTTTTTTTAAGCACAGAGGCGTCAAGAGGCCAAACCCTGTTTTTCTAGCAGTAGGATTCAGAAGAATCCAAGGATCCCAGGGACAGCTGGGCTGCCTGTAAGGAACAGCCCCAGACAGGAATTGATTTGTTTCAACAAGCTCCTCATTGGAAATACAAGCATTCTCCAAAAAGGTGTCGGTATTCATTAATTTCTCCTTTGAGATGGAGATATCTCATTATACCTGTGAAGTCCCAAGCAGAATATTAGGGTTTTAGAAGTCAAAGAGGAAACAGTATATTGGAGACAAACTGAGAGGGCAACAACTTCACGAGGAGATCCAAATTTCCTTTCTGGAAGAAGGTCCTAGCTGACTTGCCTCTCAAGTGTCACTCTTCACACATTATTATTCATGTAGAAATCACTAGATAAAGCCTGAAATGTGAATTCCTTTAAAAGAAAATCCTATATATATGCATAAATCATATCTATCAGGGACAACATATATTACGAAATAAGAGAACTTGATCTTTTTTAAAAAGTCAACTCTTCCATGATGTTTTGAAAATAAAATTTTATTTGTAAGACTGTATTTCTACGCAACTTACAAGAATATATAGAATTATACAGTAAGATGCATTAGTGCAAAGTGAGGTGACCCCCTCAATCTCTACTCTAATTTTTATAACGTTTTTAAAAATCCTGCTACGGATATACTTTCCTTCAAATTTTCACAGATCTGAAGGAGACATCTTGATTATACCCATTTATCTGTTAGGGTGAAGAAACTGAGGTTCAAAATTAATCATTACAAATGTAATGGCGTAGTTAGACTCAATCAGAGCTGAAATTTAACTAGATCTGAAATGTAACAAAAAATGTTAACAAAGACAATTTAAAAATCAAATCTGACATAGGATTTTTAATATCTTACTCTCTGAGCCTTGCCTAGATGACACCGAAACCCATTCAAAGTTTTACCCAAAACAGCTGCTATTATAAAAACTCAAAACAAAAAAAAAAGTACATAAATTCAATGCCTTTATTTTATGCAGTCAAAACAATCTGTAAATGTAGAAATATCTGTATCAAGAACTTCGTTACAACCTATTAATCTGAGGACAAATCACTATGCAGTCAAAATAATCTGTAAATGTAGAAATATCAGTGTATCAAAGAACTTGGTTACAACCTATTAATCTGAGGACAAATCACTGTTAATAGCCTTGAGCTAAATAAAAACTGTTCAATGAATGAGGACAAATCACTGTTAATAGCCTTGAGTTAAATAAAAAGTGTTCAATGTATTTATTTTCCCTTTTAAAAAATGGAGGGGCAAAACAATAATTAGAACTACTGAGTATCTTCTGCTTTATCTAAACATGGCAATGACCACGAATCTTAGGTATATTAACTCCATTTTGAACAAAGCCATTCCTTAGAGATGCAAATGACTTCATTTTAATCAATAAAGATATCCTATTTCTAAATTTAATAATCTTCTAAGCATACTTCTTTTTTAGGAACCACTGAAGTTCACACATAGTCACAGAAGATTCTCGAATTTCTTTATCTATGAGAATCATAAAACTGGAAACTCTAAGTGGGTGTCACCTCAAAGTCACTGTCTCAGACGCTTATTTACACCATAATGAGAATAAACATAAACCTACAAAAAACAAGCAAAACAGACAGGTCTTGATTTAGTATTCTTAATAATATTCATAGTTCTTATAAGTTACACAATATTTTAATTAAATCCATTTTGCCAAGGATTTGAAAATGAAAAGATTTGCTTCTGTTTGATAATTAACTATAAAAAAGTATTGGTAAAATCGTTATTAAAAACAAAAGGATATTTGAATTAAGAGTGCTCACCATCCTTCCCTTCTTTTGGTTTATTTTCATACAAATATAGCTGGTCTACAGGCAAACAGTTTCATCTTCCTTTTAATAATTGTTCCATAGAGGTATATCGGTTAAGTAAGTCTACTTATGCTTTCAAAGACTTTCAAGTTGACTCAGGAGAGTGGGAATATTGTATTTATAAACAAAGAGTGAGGAACAACAAGCAAGCAGGCAGAGTAATCTGAATTTAACTAGTTCCACGCTTTACTTGTGAATACAAGCATCACACAATTGTTTTGCAAAAGCAAATGATATATATGCTGTGAAAAAAACAGAAGCGTATTTATAGACTTTATAGAAACCAAAGATTACTAAGGACACTAGAATCATGGAATTTTAGAGCAGACAGCTGTTTTCCTCCCAAGTCTCCAAGGAAGTGTAGGCTCCTAAAGTCACCCACAAGAAACACTGCCAGGGGAAGCAGAAAAATTGTTAGTCATCTTCTGCGCTGAATGTAAGATGAACATTTGAGGTTCATTTAACCATATGGATTTCAATTGGAAAGTGTTAAAAATCTGTTTCTGAGGTGTAATTCTGGCATTGCCATAGAAAATATCTCTGGGGAGGGTTTGCAAATATATTGAGACATTTATGACAGGATCCTCCTTCAACTTTTTGGACCAAGGCAATATTTTCACTCCAGTAGATTTGTCTATGAAGAGCAAGACTTACATCAAAATCCCTGGCCTGTTACTTTTGATAGTGGTGTATTTTAATGACACATAAAGCTCAATGTAAAAATCTATTTTATTTGTCTGAGATTTGGGGTAAAGTCGCAAGAAATGAAGACTACCTGGTCTTAAGACAAATAACTTGCACTCACGCAAATACTAAGCCACTTGAGAAACTGTAGAACTATACAGAAAGTTCAGGGCAAACACAACCAAGAGCCCTTGATAAGAAACCAGAAGTAATCTCTCTCCACACTGATTTATCTAGAACCCGGCTGCTCCAACTGTGGTTCATGGGCCAGCAGCATCAATACCACCTGGGAGCTCGCTAGAAATGCAGAATGTCAGACCCCGCCCCAGATCTACTGAAATAAAATCTGTATTTCAACAAAATCCTCAGAGGACTTGTGTGCACATTAGAGTGTGAAAAGCAGTGATCTAGAAATTGCAAATTGACTGCTTCATGATGGCAGGGATGTTGTTTATATATTGTTTCCTGCAATATCTCCAGTACTAAGAACAATACCTGGCCTACAGTGGACACTCGATAAATATTTGCTGAATAAATCCATATGTGAACATTTCTTAGAGTATCTTCTCCTTTGCACTGTGTTTATGTGTATACAGTTCTTAAACGTACACAAAACTGCAAGTTCTTTAAGGGTACGATGCTGTCTTATGCTTCTCCGAATCCACTGTGTGCCTCTCAGTGTCTGCAGGTATCACTCAATATTTTAGCAATTGTAACCTTTAGATATTCAATACAGGAATATATTACTACTGTTAGATATTTATATATAATGTTGCTTTAATGTGAAAACTTTGGAAAACTAAGTTTAAATCAACATAAAATTTCTGAATTCGCCCATTTGGCTCTGATTGTAAATACAGTAAGGAGAATTCACCCAAGAAATCAAAGTAGTAATGGAAACCATTATATAGGGCCAAGTCCTGATTCTATGTGGTACCAGAGAACAGGAATGGCATGGATGATTAAAATCCAAAACTGATTCCAAACCTCAAGTTATTCAATAGCCTCAAAGTCTTTTCTTACCAAATCTCATACGAAAGCTGCTATAAGTTTCAGAAACATCAATTTTTTAGTTTTATTTTCTTTCTCAAATCCACCTACTGAACAGTGAAATGGCCAAAGCCATCAAAAGAGAAATACAGTGACAGGGAAATATACATAATAAACAAACTGAGTAATCAGTCCTCAAATAACCAGATACCAACACAGAACTCTAAAGCGAAGCAAAGAAATAATTTGTGAAAGAGATAATTATATAGTAAATAATCAAATACGTTAATAGCATAGATGTACTGGTAACAGGACCATTCCAAAATGATACTCAAAATAATGAGATATTCAGAGTCATGATTATTGCTGACTCTCTTAGGCCATATTTTAAAGGATGGATACTAAATCAGGAATACTCTCCCCAATAAAGAATCGCTTTTTTTCTATTTAATTAACTGAATTCAATTGTCCTTTATACATTTTTTTTTTTTTTTGCTTCAGGGAACCCAGAGTTTTAAGTTAAGCCATCAGATATGTCTGACCCCATATGTATATAATCATATGGAATATCCTGTATACATATACACACCCCACTGTACACACACACACACACACACACACACACACACTCCGTCATGTTGTTTTCCCAAGAGTATAGTCGACAATAGTGATAGCAGAGTGTGTAATTAGTTTTCATTGTTCCCCTGACAGCTATAGTTCCATACAAGACCCTTTTTTAAGTTGTAAATGCTATGGAAAAAATAAACTAATAACAGGCATTTAATTATGGGTCCTGCAACCATAGTGGGAACATTGCCAGAAAAGACTGGAACCTCTGGCAAAAACATATATTTCCAGGGGAGGGGAGAATTTTGTTCTTCAATTATAGTAATGCTTAAAATATTGATGACAGGCATATGATAAAAAAACTTTTTAATTTTTTCCCAAGTCTCTATCGAGGATAAAGTATGTATACAATGCTACATCAATACTAAAACCAAGAATACTATTATATCTGTACTAAAATATTAATAAAGTCATTGCTTATTAATAAGCAAAATACATAAAGAATAGCTTTATGTTTTGATATAATCAGTGAAGAATACAAAGATTCAGTTTCAGTTTGGGGTTTTGCCTTGCTTTATACAGACTTAAAAAAATTAACACTTGTGATATCAAATATCTGGGTGCTATAGTCCCTGAGGCTTACTTCAATTTGTTTTATACAGTATTTAAAATAAGGCATCCCCCAAGTTGCTGTCATGGCAGACACCAGATCTGTCACTGAAGTCCTTTCTCGCCTGATTAATTAGTAATTGGGAGACACATTTTGGCAGCTTTCATTTCCCTATTATTTTCTCTTGTTTGACACAAAATCCAGTCAGGAGCACCACTATTTGAACTGTACCCTTCTTAGTGCTGGGTCACTACATTTTAATAAATGGAGCCCCTGCCAGAAAACTACAGAAATAGGCATAAAAGTTTATTGCAGCAGTAATAGTAAACAAATATATGAAGAAAATACTGAAGCCACAGTATCTAAAACATTAATGGTCTGTCTGAACCCTGGGGTTATTGGCGAGATTGCAGAGCAGAGACTAAAAGAAAGGACCTTTAACAAAACCACTGCTTTCATTTGCCTTTAAAAAAGTACATATTAGCTAAATAAAGCAGATAAATACTTGGTGCAGAAAAGCCATACATACATCTGAGTTTCCTCCATTATCCCAACCCGATGAATAAATCTATTGGGAGGAAAAGATTGATAGTGACTACAGGGATACAGACCCCTTCTAGAAGTCACAAAAGCACTGTCTGAGCCAAACAAAGAAACATTTTTCATAAAAGGTAAGGTGAGGAACTTAAAATTGAAGCGAAAAAGACTGAGATTTCGGAGAGCTACAAATAGCTACAGAATCAGTTTCAGGTTCTCCATCTCAAGTGTCAGTCACTTCAAAAAGTGCTGCTACGATGGTGGCTCAGGACACTTGTGTGCCACAGCAGTGGCCATGCTGTGTGGGTCAGAGGTCACAGCTTCCACATTCCGACATCTGTCTGTATTTTCTTGCCCTGAAACAATAGCCGGGAACTAGGCTCATTTGCTCCCACTTTGTTTAACCTAATTGTTAAACACAAGAGATAATTTCCCCATATTTAGAATTATTTTTCCTTTTCTCCCTAATCCCATTTGAATCCATACAATTAAATACCATTAAAAATAACGTGACCAAAAGGTTAAGTCCCCTATATATTATTAAAGTTAGGCAAATGTGACAAAGCCGTATATCCTGCCGGCACCTAAGTACCAGAAAACATCAAGTATCATGCCCACCACCATCAAAATCTAGATAACAATTAGAACTACAATTATCCAACCAAAATAAGCCATGACTGCATCAAACCACAAAACTGCATTTTTAATAGGAGAAAATACTTTCATTTACTTTTATAATATGTATTTTCACAGTAAGAGGCAAGAGCTAATTGTGAATTATAGTTTCTACATACATAAATAAATCACTAGTAAAACTAGAATGGATATTCTGACACCTTAGAAACGGGAAGAAAAAACAAAAGTATTTGTTAGTTCATTTAAAACAAAAAGGTCATTTTGAACCCTTAGTCTTCTCCATCAGTCAAAGAAAAACAGATGATGGATAGCAGAGGAAAGCGTTTTGGTACAAAAACTGTCAACTCATACTTGGACTTTAATGAGAAGTCCATGAGATGTATATCCAATCTTAAAACATGTATTTTTTTATCTCCTTTACACTGTACTTGCAACCATCAAAAATCCTACTTCTAATGAACTGAAGCAATCTGTGACATAAGTAGTATTCAATCCGTGCCCAGTTTAATCAGACTGACTGAGTCAGGTTACTTTGAAATTAGTCTTAAGACGTTCTGTTTTTACTTCAGTACATGGGAATAATGTTCCCAGACATCATCAAACAGATGCAGTGGCAAGAAGTGTAGTATAAATTTTTGGTAAAGTTTACTAGACAACATGTTCCTCCAAATGTATCCAGAAATACAAAACATGGTGGAAAATATAACAGTCTCAATTAGTATACTCTCATAATTTTTAAAAACAAATACGAATTTACTTCCAAAATAATTTTCTATAAGAACCCACAAGAATGGCTTAGTAATGAGATTGTGAGAGCCTATATTCCAGGGACCAAAAAGGCTCTGGCTTCATATAACGCTCCTTAAAGCACCCCAAATGCTTCATTTTTGGAGGTAACTATATTTTTATCACTACCACTTACTAGAGAAAGATTCCTGCTAACGCTGTGCAATTTGGAAAAAAAAAATATCAAGCAACAAACAAAAAGGACTGCTTAGTACAGTAAGAAAAAGGAAGTCAGGGTTTGGGGGGGGGTGATAATAGGGGCTACTAATATATCACTGAGAAATTAACAATAAATTATAAGCTTCAAGAGAAAACTACATTTGTAAACATGGTACAGCCCAATATTTAACATGAAAATATAATATGCCTAGGTTTAAAATATATAATTACTAAGTTAAAATACCCTTTTTTTGTCAACTAAACACAAGAAGATAGCATTCTAGTGAGCTCACGAATAACTTAAGATAGAGCTTTAAATGTAGAGCCCTGCCAAAATGATCCCTAAGTGGTTTAGTCCTTTTCTATCGTCCATATTCATTTCCGGACCATTTTCATGAAAGAAGTAAAATCGGTCTTAAAACAAGATGGCTGCTTCTAGGGGGAAAGAAAAGAAACGCTGATTTAACTGAAAGCCAAAAAAACTAGCTTTTCTAAATCAAGAAACAAGAACTTTGGTATATTTTTTTCTAATCTCCAAGTATATATTCATGCACTTCCACATGGAAATTTACGGATTACTCTGTGCAGTTACTGAAAATTATTAATAGCAAAGAAAATTTTTTTAAAGGTTTGATCTTTGTGTGCTAATAAGGTGATTGTCCAATGCATATACATAGAGATATAACAAAACCAAAATTCCCAATTATCCTTCATATCAGAATCATGATCATCAGTCCCAAAAATCAGGTCACTTGATAAGCAGTAACAGGAATAATATTGATACCTTATATCTCTTACAGAACTCCATCATAAAATGCCCAGTGATAGATATCCTGTTACAAACAAATCAACTGTATTTGGCTTTTCAAAGGTAATACCCTAGGAACTTAGCTGTTAGACAACCTCTCCTGGAATTGCACTTTGATGACCTTCCCTGAAGCAAATGGCAGATTAACTCTGTGACATACACATAAAAACTAAAAACATTTTCCTCCATTTTGAAATAAGTTTTAAATAGATTTTTTTTAAATCACTCAAAACTATTTTTATTTCTCACTTGAGGGGAAAATAAGACCTGACAGTAACATTTTCTTCAACCTGTCAACTGTCAATTGCATAAAGAATGTTTCTCAAGATGACAAAGGTTTATTTTTCCTTATGGAAAATGACAGAATTCTACCTGAATGAAAGCTGAGCTAACCATCACTGTAGTACACTACCGTCTCCCAGCAACTAGCTAACTCAAGGAGAAGTTTTCACTGTTTTAAAATAATGGTTTTATTGAAATCTATGGCTCACTGTTTGAATACTATATTCAAAAGCCTAAAAATAAAGAGTTTCCATCTACACAGATTTCAGATTAGAAAATAGTGTAGAGACTTCAGTAGTTCACAATAAACCCTTCAGAGTACAATAAGGAGTATAGATTATCAAGAATAGTAAAATAGAAGGAAAAATTTTTGTTTATGCTCAAAACTAGGCATAATAGTTGTAATACAGAAAAACCTGCATTACTACGTTTTACTTTTAAACTAAGTTCTTCTATGTCATTATGCTGCCTTGTTTGTAACAGACAATTTTGAAAACATGAATGCTGGCAAATTCCAGAGGAAACAGATCTCCTGGTAGTGAGTAATATCCCATTCAGAAACACTGGAAGTTCAAATTAATCACAAGAAACTTTTCCACAAAACAGCTCAGGGTATGGGTTGAGAAGCAGACTAAAATATAAATCTAATAATATAAATCAGGCCCTTAAAAGAGACAATAATTTATTGATGTTTAGCTGTCTAAGACCACCATCATAAGACAAATTACTAAAAGTGGATATTAATATCTCATTTCTCACACTCCTCTTTGAGGTTTTATACCTGAATATGAAGGTATTATCCGTCACAAATGATGAGAGGCAATTTTTTCTCGGTTTGGAAGACTAGTCCTGACTGAGCATCCTGGGTAAGTGGCCAGAACTTCCTCACTGTGCTTAGAGACATACAAGCTTCCTTTTCAGCAAAGACATTCTAACCAGGGCTGCTGTTTTAACAGTCTGTATACTGTTTCTGAAAAGAAAATTGATTATATGGCATCAGTTAACATAGAGTGGTTGATTATCTAAAATAAAATATCAAAGCTTTTTAAATTCTCATTACTGCTGGAAGTTATTCAAAACCAACCCAAAAAATGAAGAGGGCTGAGGGGCATCTTTTTTCAAAAACTATTAATCAAATAATATATATTGGACAAAGACAAAAAAAACTAAACAATAAACCAAATGTTACCCTCACATAAAATTCTGTTCTTAACATATTCTTATGTTTTGTTCATTTTCTATTTCAATGTTCTCACTTCCTCAAAGGTACATTCTTTTGGCATATACTTCTAAGTTTGCAAAGGTCAGGACTCCTGAAGGACTAATTGTATTCATTAATTTTCTTGGCCCAGCATGAAGCTGGTAGCTTGCTTGGTTCATAGCAACAGGGGAGAAAAGGAGGCACTCATCTTTATCTGTCCCATCCAACAGGAAATCAGGCCAGTGGACAGAATGCAATGAAATGCCTCTTCAGAGGCATCTTACCAGATTAAATGGCAAGAAATTCACAAGGTTAATTTGCCCCCAAATAACTAAATGCTCCCTCCAAATCTGATCCTCTGTCTTCAAAGGTGGAAGCCTCTAGAGCTATTGATTAGCAGCCAGAACACATATGGCAACAAGATATTCCTTCAGTGAGCCAATGGCTTAGTTAATACCACTAAAATCAACGAACAGGGAGTAATGAACTACTGAAGGCTCTCTCTGATTCTTTTAATCATGAAGAGTATATTGACCTTGGTCTCACACTGTACAGCCAAGCGGGCCTCAAACAGCACTGATGTTCCAGTCACCTAAGAAAAAGACAGTTGACTATTTCTGATAGCTTATTACAAATACATAACATAATGTATAAAAGCACTGGAACATAACATCTCAATGGCTTATTTTGCTTTCAAACTTCTATGGAAAACTGGCCAAAAATAAGAAGCACACTTTTCTTCTACAAATTTCTAGATTAGACAAAGGGTAAGAGGGGGAAAATTCACTTCAGGTCTCCTACAAATGGATAAGGGTAAAAACACTTCAGGCTTCCTACAGTGGATATAAATTTTCATCACACTGCTTTATTTTTAAAGCAGATGTTTATAAAGTTCTGATATAAATATCAAAACAACAAAATTATCCCATTACATCTAATAAAATGATACATTACACTGAGGTTCAGAGTTAATAAAGTTAAAAGATTCTAAGTAATGTCTTTTACTTGAAGAAGTTTTGTTTCTAATATATGAAGTATTATTTAAAACACTTAAAATTTCAAAAATAAAGTTATCAGGGTTGGTGATACAACTCATTCAAAACCAAGATCAACTTTCCATCTTTCCTCAAAACAAATTCTTAGATTTAGACCAAACTGATTTCATTTGTCAGTGGGAAAGGCACAGTACTGGTATACTGGTATATATATAAAACACTGGTAGCTCAGATTTTTTAAAATGAAACAAGTAAATTTTGAAAGAGAAAAAATATGCAAGGGCTATATGATCAGGGAAAAATGTTACTACTTCTCTCTACTTTAGTCACATACATATCATCTATACTGCCTGAAAGATTTGGGAGTGTTGACCTAGAATTCACATCACTTTCACAACTCAAGATTACATGTTTGCAAAACTAAATGGTGTCAATTACCTGCTACTCTAACATGAAATGTTTAATTTACAAGTCCAAAGAAAACATATGGTTAGGCTGAAATTTAGAAAATCCCAGATGAATTATAGGGATATCTTTTCCCATAAGAGAATAACATTTTAAATTGGTGATTCTCAAACCTTAACAGAAGCAAATTACTAAGTGAAGAAAATCGGTACTCTTAAAGTATGCTGGTTATATTTGCCACTGTATTATTTTACTATTCCATCTATTAATGCCAACCAGTAGGAGACATGTTTAATTATCCCAGCATCATTTTGGCAAGTGGTCAAATGAATCCAAAAACTTTTCAACGTACACAGCATTTGAAAGAATACTCTCTTTGGAAGCACCAAACTGTTTATAGCTTGTTTCAAATTAAGCGGCATACTCTTAGTATTCAGTCACCTCTACCTTTATAAACGTAGCTACTAAGGGAGAATGTAAAGGAAGTTTTATTGTTGAAAGTCTTTTTAAAAGTTACTTAAAAGCTTTTTCCATTATTAAAGAAATTAGACACAAATATTCTATCAATAGTTATATTCTCCTTGACTTGGATCTTCATTACTCAAACTTACTTAGTAACAGGCCGGTTCAGAATTGAGCATAACATTAAAAGGATCTTTCTATTACTCTCACGATTTAGGTGAAACTCATACAACTTTTCAAATGTTTAAAATATGAAAGATGCATTTACAAAAATGTTATCATATATTTTTATTCAGACTTAAGTTAGGCCTCAGTTGCTATTTTAGAGATCTGTAGCAAGTCAATACATAAAATCAGTGTGGTCCACTGCCCAATAAATACTGGCAATTAAAAAGTTATCAGCATTTAAAAACTAAACATCTATTTACCAGAAGTGAATGCTTGGGAAGACAGATTCTAACAGCAAAACTATCTGACAGCAAATAAGTTTTACATTTTTTTCCTCTGTGAACTTAGATCTATGGATGCTTCTGTTATCAAAGCAGTCAGTAATGAAACCCAATGCAGCTGATAAACTCCTATGACTACACAAGTTACAAAATAAGATATTTAAATCCTGTGAGTAAGATGTAATACTTAATTTTAATTTTATCTAAACATAATTTCAAATGAAGTACATTAGTATAAGCTAAAATGTATTTACTTCATTTTGCCACAATATCCATTTATTATCAGCTTAATGTGTCCGCTGAACTCTTCTTCTAAGAGAAAAACCTTTAAAGTCTATTTAAGTTGCAATTAAAGTTTTCTACTTTTTTTCCACAAGACTGAGTCTTCTGATAATATTAATTTAGCAAAATCTTAAAAGATAGGATTTATGTCCAACCAAAAAGCATGGTTAGCTTACTTTACAAAATGATAGCATAGATGAAAAGAAAACGTAAAACATTAAAAGTTTAAAATTTAGTAGACCCCTGCAAATTTTCTAAAATATTTTTTCACTATCTTTTGTGATAAACTTATTTCTAAATTACTTATTTTGCATTTGGCTCCTTTTAAATACATCCAAGCTGACTTCTCTTCATTCATCAAAAAAGCACCGTCTTATTCCACAGTTCTAAGATAAATCTGCCTACCAGTACCTAGTTTTAAAATTATATTATTTTTTAAAGTAAGTTTTACTGTGATAACATATGAAGATAAACACACCCACAAATCCCTAAAAATACTACAGTTAGAGCTGAATCTTTTTGGGGGGGGTTGCATGATTCTTTCTTTTGAACATTATCAAATTGATAATGATCAAATAGAGAGGTAGTTCCACAAACTTCAAATTAAAACACTGACTTGAGAATACTCTTGGTATTTTAAAATTCTACAGGTTAACTTTGGGCAGGTTCAAACACACCATGGCATCCTGAGCAGAAGAGTTTTCCGCACGCAGGGCAGATCTATTAAAAAACATGACCTGTGACAAAAATCAATGTGCTAATCTCAAACCAAACAACAGTATCAAAAGCATAAAACAGAGATAACCTGAGATAAAATGTCCTCAAACTAACTCAGACTAGTTTGACAGGTTAATAAGGAGGGGTAAGAGTGGGGATGTTGCTGATTCTTTCTGTTTTAACCCAGGATGACTGGAACACCCAAGTACCCAAATAAATTAATACCATGAGAAAAAGATTACACTGTGAAGTCTGTAGTGGGAAACAAAAGACAAGCAAGAGCAAAATGTCCCAAATTCAACTAACCAATTTCACTGCTGTTTTATTTGATAAGGCACTAAAGTTTAAAATATAAATTCCTCTGTTTCGAATATGCTGTCTAATAAAGCCCAAAGGGGAATAAAACCAACCAACATAATGAGACTTGCTTTTAACGCCATCACAACTGGAAAGCTTGCTCTATTTGTCTTGTCAGCTTTAATAAAAGGCATCTCTTCTGGCAGGATGGCTTCTCTTTCTCTTTTCCTAATAGCGGTAAGTGGCATGTCAAAGAAGAAATAGCTTCCCATCCCACCACCCACCTCCAGGAGACTTTTTAAACCAAACTTTGAAGTATGTCTCCACTTGGCCCAAGCGATTCAATCAGGTCTTGGGCTACCTGGGTGTGACTATCTTTCCTGGGGTAGCAGGGTGGGGGGCCTCTATCCCCGTTCGGCAACCAGTGTACGGCTCGTAGGGAAATCTGCTCATCTTCAGGTGAGAGAACATTACTTCAAGCGGGGGAATCCCTCCTATGCCAGCATAACAAAGGAAGGCGGGAGGCCGGCGGAGAGGGCCACCGGGAGGTAGGAAAAACTAGAGGCGCCCACCAGCCCCCTATCCCCAAGCGCGCTGGGCGCGCTGCAACCACAAACTCTTCCCTTGGCCTCCGCGTTTCTTCTCCCAACTTCCACGCCAGCCCAGGGAAAAACCTGGGATTTTAGGTATAATCGATGCTATTTCCCTTCTCCTCGGCGGGCACCGAGACCAGCCCACAGCTGGAAGCTGGAAGCTGGCCTCGGTCCCAGAAAGGCAGAGCAATATGGGCCCAGCGGGGCCGACTGCTGCCCGAGAGAAAGTAGGGCTTGGACCTGCTCTGGATCGGGAGGGGTCCGCCCGGCACTCTGGACAACCCCACCCCTACCCCTCTTCCAGGGTCCGTGAACAAGGAACCCAGGCGGGTAGCCAGGGTCCAGCAGGAGCGCTAGGGCGGCTCCGGGCGCTCATCTCTTGGTTCCCGAGTACTCGGCTGGCTTCGGAAGCGCCCGAAAAACGTTTCCAGGTAACCGCGCGTTTTCCTCCGGCTGCACACTGCCAGGCTTCGGACGACGGGCTCCCACCTCCCGGTTCGGCCAACTCCAGCAGCTAGCTCCGCAAGCGTGACGTAACCCAGCATTAGATCAAACTTTCTGGCACCTTGAGCCCACCGGGAGGTGGAGGAGGTGGGAGAAGCCTCTCTACTGCCAAGAGAGCCGGGACCAGACTGACTTAGTGGCCGGATGATTTCCTCGTAGTTAAAGAGGAAAATATCAACCTAAAGCTTCCGTTTCCCAGCCCCCCACACTTCCCCCAGCCAGTGCGCTTTCTGAGCGCACCGGGGAAAAGGGAAGGAAAAATTAAAAAAAAAAACCACTTTGGGGATGTTTAGCGGGTTCTCCCCGCAGTCCCTGCGCAGCCACGCTCCAAGAGGGAGCTCCTGGCAGCTTGCACCCGGGGCTCCCCGTGCCCAAGCCCCGCGCCTGGATCGGGATGCTGGCCAGCCTGCCCGGGTGGGAAGCGAAGTCCCGACTCCCGGGCTCCCGCCTTTTCCGAGTCTCCCCAGGCTTCGCAGAAGCATCGGGTCTGGGCAGCCCCAGGAACGCCCAAGGGCTCTCAGGCTCCCTGCCGCACCTCAACAATGAGAGGGCACGAAGTGAGCATTTCCCGCGGGCGCCTCGAAAGCCATCCGCGCCCGAGCGACGCAGACTCTGAGAGTGCGCGCCGCTGTCGGCCGATGCGCGCGGATCCCCGGCGCCGCCGCTCCTTCCGCAGGGCCTCGAGGCCCGGGGAGCCCCGGCTCTCTGCCCCCCATTGCCTTACCTGGGGTTGCTGCTGTTCCAGTAGACGGCGTAGCGGTCGGCGACGGCCTTGGAGCCAGGGTCCTGGCTGAACACACACGTCCAGAGCACAAGAAACATCAGCGTCAACATCTCCACGTGCAACATCACGCCTGGCCAGCGGCGGAGCCGCCGACGCGCCACTCCGGGGAGAGATCAGGGATCCGGAGGGAGGGAGGGAGGGAGGGAGAAGGGGCGAGAGAGAGCGAGAGCCAAATAAATATGAATAAATAAAAATGAAGAGGGGCGAGAAAAGAAGGAGGCGCACACCAAGCTGAGGAGGGGGAGGAGAGAGAAAAAAAGGTGGAGTGGGGGGAATAAAGGCAAACTCGCACCCCCACTGGAGGGCTCAGGAGGAAAAAAGGAATCACAAGATGGAGAGAAGCGTGCGTGTGTGTGTGTGGTGGCGGCGGCGAGGGCGGGGGAAGCGGTGCCAAGCTGTGTCTCGGGAGGCGGCGGCAGGCCGGTCACCCCGGGAGAAGGAGGTGCGCGCCGGGCCGGGCGGCGGCAGCGCGGGTTGGGGCAGGCGGCGGCGCACGCTGCACAGTCACCGGGAGTTGCGCGCCACGGCTGCGGGGAGACATACACTGGCCCGCCGGGCCCGGCTCAGCGTCGGCGCCGCGGGCTGCGCACGGCTCCGCCGCCGCCCAGGGCCCTCGCACTGCGCCCCGCTTCGCTCCAAGTTACTTTGGCGGCCTGTAGGAAACTGCAGGAAGAGGGCTCCGTGTGGATGAGGGGGCTTCCCGCCTGTGGTCCGGGGAGTCTGAGGACCCCCTTCCCCCGCCTCCTCTGTGCTTTAACCCGGTAACCCCTGGAAATCTCGGAGGAGTCTCGTAGGTGCTACGGGTTCGGGGCGGTGCGCCGAGAAGGGTGGAGATCTGGAGCCAGAAACCCAGCCCCGCCGGCGTCCTGGAACTGGTTAAGCGGCAGCTAAGCGGGCGAGGAGCGGTCTTGCCTCGCAAACCTCAAAGAAAAGTTTGGCTTTTCGCGTCTTCCGGCAGGTCCCCTGTCGGAGTCGGACTGCGACGGTGGCGGGAGGCGACACCCCGGCCGCTGCCTGAGTCTCGGGGATTTCTCGCGCGTGCTTTTCTTGGCCGGGAGTCGGTGCACCAGAGTGAATGGAGAGCAGAGGTCTGAACCAGCCAGCCAGGCGGAGCTGGGATGCCGAAACCTGCAGGACGATGCCAATCCAACTGTTCAGCTGGAGAGCGGGAGGGGAAACAATCACTTTCAAATGAATCCCTCCAACTCCTGGATGGGCTGATGTCAGTCTCCGATCGCCTTCCGGGAGCAAGAATGAGGCCCCAGACGCGGTGCCAAGAGCCCTGGTTGAGCTCTCAGAAGTGTCCCTGTGACTCCGACTGGTCCGACCCCAAGCCCGGCAACTTGTAGAGAGGCATCAATCAGTTTGAAATGCGAAAGGAGAAAAAAAAAAAAAGAAAGAGCGCACGAGAGCGTGTGGCACCTCCCCGATGACTACATCAGAAAACCTTCCCGATCCTCCCGCAGCTGCTCCTCTTTCCCTCCTTGGGAACAGCAGCAACAAGAGGTGAAAACCACCGACAGAATCGCAAAACCTTTACCAGGCGGGAAAATAAACTTGAGTGCAGCAGCACGAGCAGCCCGGGAGGGATTGAAACGACTGGCGAGAAGTGGAAAGGGGTAAAAGTCAGTTTTGCAAAAGAGAAAAAAAAAGAGAGAGAAAATGCTTTATGGGAAAAATTTCCTCGGGCACGCCCCCTCGTTAATGACCTGCGTGTAAAGCCGACAGCAGCGGCAACCCAGCAGCAGCAACCGTACCGGAGCGCGAGGCCGCGCGCGTGAACGTGGACGTGGGCGGTGCGGGGGGGGGAGTGGGCGTGGAGCGCAGGGCGCGGGGTCGGAGGGCGGCGCGAGCGCCGGTGTGAGCTCCGGACCGAGAGGGGGAGGCGCCGCCAGCCCGAGCCTAGCCAGCGCTGCTGCCGCCGCGGCCCGGGTCATGTGGGCTGCTTTTTTTTTTTTTTTTTTTTTTTCCTCGCAGTTTACTTGGGAAGGGGTGGGGGGTGGCAGAAGCAGCCAGTCAGGGAAAGGCCTGCTGTTTGCTTACAGATCGAGTTTTTTTCCTCTCTCTTTACTCCAACCGGATTGGTCTGCTCCACGAGAAAGAGGCGTTTTCCTAATCTCCTCCCTTCCCCACGCCTCCTAACCTCCCTCCCGGGCCCCACCTTCCAGAAACCTGACTAATTGAATTACTGGGAGTGCTGAGGCGCCCTCTCCTCCGCCTGAACCCGGCAGCCGCGCGTAACCCTTTGGATGCTGAATTCCGTCTGGCCTGAGGAATGATTTGACATCTTTTTAGCTGAGGGTAGGGTCTTTCAGTTACAAAGGAACCGGTTCCCACCCTGTATCCGAGAGCCGAAATCTGTCTCCGGGGCCCCTCAAGTGACACGCAGTCCCAACAGCCGGCTGGCAGGCAACGACAGTGACTACGTGTTCTTGGAAATCTCTGTCCTGTTCTTCACAAGGCGCATTGCCCGGCGCCGGGCTATCTGAAAACCTGAGCATCTCTCATGTGCCTTTCAACTCCCCTCTTCCTACCAGGGATTTAAAGGTTCATGAGCAGGAAGCAAGACTTTTCTTTAAAGTGATGCTTTGAAAACACGTTTTTTTTAGATCGAGAAAATCACAGGGTAAAGTGATTACAATTCAGTGCGAATCTTCGGCAGGGAGGAAATGAATGCGGCAGGGCAGCCCACCCGAAATACCGTACACCTGTTCTATTTCAACTCCGAGGTTGGTTCACTGCCCACTCCCCAAAGGATAAATGCTTTGAACGAACCCGGTGGGGGAAGAAATGGAGGTCAGGGAAGGAATTCCTTTATAATTGGAAAAGGCCTTGCGTTCCCGAGTTTCTAGAGCAGGTTGCAGTGCCTCGGGCCCTCGGCCGCCACCGCCGCGCGATCACCTGACAGCGAGTCGGTCCTCGCGCCTCGGGACGTGTGCCGGTGTCCTCCAGCGCCCGGGAAGCTAGCCAGGCACCCGGCGCTGCGGGGCTACAAACTCTCGAGACTCGCCCTCGTGGGGCTCCGCGGGCTGGGGCCTGAGTGGTATTATTCTCTCTAACTCTCTAGGGAATTTGCTGCCTCAGCGAGAAGGGCTAATCCCAAGAAAGAAAACAGCGTACTTTTGCTCCCAAACCTGCCTGTTCTTCCTTTACTTATTAGCCCAATAAAATCAAAGATCACGTTCTTCCTCCTGCGCTTTCCAGTCCTCGAGCTTTAGATTTCCAGGCGCTTCGGAGCTGTTTGGAAGCGTCCAGACGCCCTCCAGTGGTTGGCCTGCAGTCCGCACCCAGCGGGGCTATTACCTATAGTTCAGCCGGGATTGAGTTTGATGGAGAATCTGGGGTCATGAACAATACCGATTTGAGAGGAAAGGAACAGTCCACATCGGCATGGGATTACCTGTATGTCACGGGCTCTTGCCTAGAAGTTGAGTAGTTTCTCAATTACAGAAATTTTTCCTATCTGCAGACACCTGAAATTGTCCTAGAAAAGTAACTCTTCTGTTTTGTGAGTAGATATAAATTGCAATCTGTGTAATTATAGATTGCACTACAGACCACTCTAACAAACCAAACACCTTCCTAAATTAAGAAATGTAAATTCAGACTATTAATACAAATTCTTCTCTACCATCTGTATATTTCACAAAATTCCAGCAGTGAGAAGTCGGAAAACTTAAGCTAGAGAACTGAAGGATAAGCTTTAATTTTTTAAATCAACTTTTCACTTAAAGCGTTATCTGACTTCCTCCCCCACCCAGTGCCCCCCAGTTTTGCTGATGTTCAAGTTCTTGGTCTATTTTAGGGTGCACTTTTTTTTTCTGTTGTAGGAAGGATGCATTTCTTCCTTCAGTCCTTCTGATAGTAGCTCTAATAGGTGCTCCTGTGACAGACAGTTTTGCAGGAGATATTCTGGACCCTTTTAAGGGACATATGTACCTTTAGGAAGATGAGAATTCACGACTCCTATCTTGGGGAAAATGCTGATTCTCATCGGAGAGACTTTTTAGTCAGGGAAATATCAGGTATCAGGGAGTTAGCAAGCTGGCTTCCTGTGGCATCAAAGCCAAAAGGAGTAAAGAAAAAGAAATTATATCCACTTATTTCCTATTTAAAACACATACTGTAAGCAAATGTGAAAAATCAATATATCAAAAGAATATAGATGTTCTGATATTTCAAATATTTCCAGTTTGTTTTAAAGTCTGGATAGTCACATTTTAAGCAGAAAAAGAAAATCATACATGATGGTTTTCCTTAAAATGATTCAGGGAGTTGGAATTTGCAGCTGTTCAGAACATAATTCAAATGTCTATGAGAAATAATTCATAAACTTAAATCAAATGCCTCCTTCTGGGATTATATACCTAAGTAATTATTGATATTGGAGTAACTAAGCAGCAATATGACAGATACACACTTAGATAAAGTTTGAAGAGAGGTATTATTAACTATACGTACCATTAGATAATGTGGCTTTGTCTCCTCAGGAAAATATTGAAGTGATTTGAATTTACACAAATCAGCATTATAGAAAATAATTATGATTAGCCCAGTGTCACAGAGGCAATGACTCTAAAGTTGGCCATTTAAAGGATAAGTAGCGTTTTGCCAAATTCAGAAGGAGGTTCCAGTATGTCAGAGAGAAAACAGCAAGAAGCTAAATCATGGAGGAATAAAGGTGCAGGGAGTGTTCAAATGCTTTGAGTTCAACAACATTGAAAGAGGGTTGAAGGGAGCTGAGACCTGAAAAGTTGGTTGGAAATGGACTGTAAAAGGGCTTAGCTCTATTCTAAATATATTTGGGTTTAAAGCTACCGGTAACCAAGTGCACTGGTGGTTTTAAAACAAGTGACAGTGAAAAAATGACACTGAAGCAATGCTTCAAATTAAAATACAGATAGGGATTTAACTTTCTATTTATTTGTTTATTTATTATTTTTTGGCCTTGAACTATCTAGGTGGGTGTTCTAACCTTGGCTGTGAGTTAGAATCACCTTGAGAGCTTTTTAAAAAAGAACGTGCCAAGGCCCCACTCCCTGTCTTAGGTTAGGGGCCGGGATTTTGGATCTGTAATTTTTAAAAGCTCTCCAAGGAATTCTAATTAGCATAGAGAATAGAGAATCACTGATCTAGGTAATTTCTTTTTACCTTAATGAGTTCAACATTTCATGAAAAAAAAAAAAAGTAAGTTCTGTACTTAGGAGAAATGTCCCAGCTAACCATCAAGGCAGGAATGTTGATACTTCCAAGAAATGAATTTCATGATCCTCTCTATTAAAATGAAGTGATACTATAGAAATAATTTTCACACAGCACAAAACAGAATACCATCTCCAAGACGTGGTTGCAGTGCAAAGCTTACTTTTAAATATGGATTAGTCTTCCTTTTTAGACTAGTCTGGACTTCCTTTTTGTATTAGCTGCCTCCAGATAGAAGTGGAGATCTACTGAGTCAAGTGTCCAGATAAATAAATGAAACAAGCTGATGTATCAAACCCCACAGTCCACAGACTAAGCAACTCTTGTCTAGTATAGCAGTTATATGCAGACGAAATAATAAAGGAAATAAACTCAAGACCAAAGATTAAAAAAATAATAATTAGACGAAAAAACTTTCTAACAGATGACTATCATAATGGCATTTAAGCTAACCCCGCTATCTATCTTCCCAGAACTTTAGAATTCACTCCAAAGGCCTAAGAACCCAGGTTCTATCACCAAACTGTCACCCAGCTATCCTGTGCACAGACTATTTGAAGTTACTTAATGGAGCCTCCTCTCTTCTTTTTTTTTTTTTTTTTGCGGTACGCGGGCCTCTCACTGTTGTGGCCTCTCCCATTGCGAAGCACAGGCTCGGGACGCGCAGGCCCAGTGGCCATGGCGCACAGGCCCAGCCGCTCCGCGGCATGTGGGATCTTCCCAGACCGGGGCACGAACCCGTGTCCCCTGCATCGGCAGGCGGACTCTCAATCACTGTGCCACCAGGGAAGCCCCCTTCCTCTCTTCTTTACCCCCTTTTATAAGAGCTTTCTCAGAATCTTTAGGAATAACTCTTCACTAGCTTTTCTTTCCTTACAGACCTTAGGAAATGCTCCTTTTCTATTTCTGATCTACTTGCCTCTCCTGGGTGCAGCCTAAAAGAGGGAGGAAAAGAACCCTCTACTAAATAGAGTACCATGTCTTTACCTTCAGCTGTGACCTTCAACTTCCATCATGAATTTTCCACTTTTCCTCATTCTCTCTTTAATTTTCTGGCACTTCCTGGAGTTTGTTTCCCAGCATGCCTTCTCTTGAAGTCTGTGCATAAGTAGAAGCAGTTTTACAAGTTGCTGAAATATCCTTAAAGAGGCATTTTTAGAATTTCTTACTTAAGAATTGCCTATGTGTTGTTTTGCTCATTTCAAAATATAGTTTAAATAAGACCTACATAGCAAACTTTTTAAACATACAGAATTTTGAGCAGTCATTTTGATAAACAGCTAAACCAAATATTTAGGCACACATGTAAATATGTGTTATGTTTCTGTGTATTACAAATGTGTATGTGCTTACATATAATTTCAAAAGAAGCAAACAAGAACTGGTTGATTCAATCAATTTCCACATCACTTTTCATTAGCTAGACTTCAGTATATATACCATAGAGCTATGTGGCCAATATTCAACCATAAAGCTGATATTGGTAGGTGATATTATTCCCATGAGAAATGTTTGTCTTGTCTTTTACTATTTGAACATGTATGTACTGCTCTGTATTTCCCCTCTTCGAATTTTTAAATAAAAATCACCAAATAAAATCTATCTGCATTTTTAAAATCTAATCAATCAACTAAGTATACTATCCTAAAATGGTCTTTGTGAATTATTAAATAAGATTACACTCCTTGCTTAAAGGAATACAGATTACCATGAACGCACATTACAAAATAAATAAATAAATAATAAATAAGAATTTGTATTTATGTTTTATTACAATGGCAACATAGATATCTGCAGCATACCTTTATTTAAATAAAAAGAATATATGTAGCCTTTTCAGAAATAAAGTTAACCTGTACTTTGTTTTCAAATATATACAAACTAATAATTAGGATACTTTTCTCCCACCAGCTACAACTACCATCATCCAAAAAGCATGTAAGTTTGTGTGCTTTTGTATTTTTTTGTTTAGAGACACCCCCCAAGGGGGCTAGAACATCTTTTTAAAAATTTAATTGATGCCATTATGTACATACACATATATACACATGTAGCATATTTATGAGCATATATACAGGCAGAGAAAGAACTTATTTTTCAATCAATGTTCACCCAAGATTTTCATCAACTTCTGTGAGAATTCTATTTAAAGATGAGCAGAGGATATAACCCTTAGTCAGTGAGCATGATTTCATGAAATAGGAAATGCTGTTTCTAAGCCCCTTTTTAGCATTGGCTTTATGTTGTCTCCCCAGATCTGAACTGGCTAAGCAAAATAGAATTATGGCAAACTAAGAAACTCTTTCCTCAAACTATGTGCGTATTTTTTACATAAAAGTCTCAGGGGATATTTTGGAGTGTGGATTTTTTTTTTTTTTTGTAGTCATCTAAATAATTGTCTCAAATTTTTTCCCATTTTTCTTGGCCATGGTAGAGATGGTCTTTTAAAGTATATTATTTATTTTTTAGGAAAATTGTCCTCTTACTGCAGATTTATAACTCTAATCTGAGACTTCCAAATACCTTATGCCAACATTGTAAATTTTATTGTGATATCATAAAGTTACAGTTAGGGTATAATTTTTTAAAGGCATTTCATTTTGTAGTTTGGAATAATATTTATAAAGCTGGTCTCTATAGAAACCACTGTAACTTGTGATTTTAGAACATCAGCTAATAATGCAGAGGATTATTGGCCAAAACTTTTTTTCTTTTTGGATTTTTAAAGAATTTACTCTGTTAAGAAATATAACAGGGGATGATGGCCACAGACATATTACAATTGCGGGCCCGGGGCAAATAGTAGAGAAAAAGCCTCCTTTTTTTTAAAATCACGACTAATCAAAGACTCTACTCCTAGTCCCTGAAATGAAATATAGTCCCTTTCAGGGTTGATGTTGAGTTTCCAGACCTTTAAGCACTATTAACAGCCAGCTCTCATTATTTCTAGGTGAATTCAACAATACTCCATTCTTGGGCTTCCCTGGTGGCGCAGTGGTTGAGAATCTGCCTGCTAATGCAGGGGACACAGGTTCGAGCCCTGGTCTGGGAGGATCCCACATGCCGCGGAGCAGCTATGCCCGTGAGCCACAACTACTGAGCCTGCGCGTCTGGAGCCTGTGCTCCGCAACAAGAGAGGCCCCCGCTTGCCACAACTAGAGAAAGCCCTCGCACAGAAATGAAGACCCAACACAGCAAAAATAAATAAATTAATTAAACTCCTACCCCCAACATTAAAAAAAAAAACCAACATCACTGCAGGTAAAACTCTGAACTTTAATTAAAAAAACAAACAAACAAAAAACAATACTCCATTCTTGTTAGAAATTGTGAAAGATGTTTCTGTGAAAGCTGTTAAAACCACAGTCAAGAAATCTGGTAAATTCTGCTAATTGGTCAGTTCCATTATTCTGTTTCTCATCTCAATCTAACTATCATTTGTTTGTAAGATACACCCATAAACAAGAAACATCAAGACAGAAATACAGAGGCACTGTCCTCAAACTCTCTGAGGGCTAGCAGTCTTCATGAAACTTCATGTAGGAGTAGAAAGCTTCTTGATCTGGGAAGGTTTTTCCACAGATGTAACAGGAACGGCGCCGTCCTCCTTGTGTGAGCGTCGGACGTGGCTGCTGTGGGCAGCATGGGACGCAAAAGATTCAGCACAGTACTTGCATTTGAAGGGTTTCTCCCCGGAGTGCTTCCTGATATGTGTGCGGAGTATACTAGAGGCAGTGTACAACTTCTTTGTACAATACACACAGTGGTAGAGTCTGTCTCCAGAGTGGACTCTCACGTGTTTGTTTAGGTTGGAAGATTGAGAGAAACATTTCCCACACATAAAATACTTGTGAGGCCGATACTTCTCATGAACGTGAAGGATATGGATCCGGAGCCGTTCTCACTTCTCAAAGGATCGTTTGCATAAAGAACAGGGAAATTTCCTGTCACCCTTGTCCACACATGGAGTGTACTTGAGATGCTTGTCTCTGTAATATTTGTAAGTAAATACTTTTCCACATCTTTCACACCTGTACCCTTCTGCAGACTCTTCCAAGGTTCCAGATGCCTGGTTCCCCTGCTTTATGACCTGCAGGCTCACAGGAATGTCCAAAAACTTCTCAGAGCAATCTCCATACCACACAAGGAGCTCTGGCTTCTGGTAGATCCCCCTGCAGCTTTCATAAAAGATCTGCCCTTGACATTGTACGGCAACTAAGTTCTGCTCCATGGGGAAACGAGCACAGTTGACATAGGACATCCAGTTCCCTGTACCTCCTGTTCCATCAATAAAGTGGCTCAAATGACCATCTTCAAAGAGGTCCCACATCAGGGAATTATCCCCGTACGTCCTGACTTAGCTGGTGTTGACCACTTTACCCTGAAAGGGCCCGAACCTGACTCCTTTGTTTGCGACAGGGCTACTGAAGAACACACCAAAATGTGCCACTTCACCAAATTTCGTCCGCCCGAGGCAGAGACCTTCTGGTAGCTGAAGGGAGTTGTTATCCAGAGTCTGAGGAAGAGAATCAGACCCAGAGCTGTCTGTGGGGACCAGGAGGCCCAAAATTGCGTGGTGCAGGCGGGCGGAGTTCTGATGGCTGGGCATGACCCCACATAGAACTAAGTGCAGGTCTTCCTGGGTACAGTGGTAATGGTGAGATGCCCTCCCCTCTTGGCTCACGAGTTTGGGGCCATCCTCAGAGCGCTCTCTTTGAGAGTGCATCAGCCAAGCGCTCCAAAACTTAAAATGAGAAATATGTTACTGAAATGACTCTTTCTAAACTCAAGTCTGGAAGGAAAATGTGCCATTAAAATGATTATCTTTTAATCAGAGATTATCACTCTCATTTTCCATTAGTCTACCTTTTGGGGGGCATATGATGTATACTAAATTAAATAGGATTTATTGGTTCATCTAGATTCTGAATTACCCTCCGTTCCTACAGATTAGGAGAGTGTTTTCTTAGCCCTTTTCCTTGAAATCCATCAGGATCTTTTACGTGGACTAGCTAGTATTCTGCACACTTCCAATGCTTAATAAATATTACATTATAATATTAGCATAATAATAAATCATCTAAAGTATTACATGGGCTATTAAGTGAGATCCTATTCAGTTTGAGCCAAGACATCAAAAAGTTTTGTCTTCTCTATATGCATACAAAGTAATTTTAAAACTCCCTTTCCAGAAAATGTCCTTGCATCCATAAGATGTCTACATATTACAGAGTGAAGTGGTGAAGTGTGTATCTTCCAGTTATGTATTTCATTGGCTCAATTTATTCTGGGGCCTGAATTTGCCATTTTAATAAGAGGAAATTTAAAATTGGGCAGACAAAAATGGAAATAGCACCATTTGTCAAGTAAATGCCCTTTTCCCAATGGCAATTCTGAACTCTTTATAAAGGATTTCCAGGCCAGCAGCTAGGTAGTGTTCCTTGCCATTAAGAAGTCCTGCTTTGTCTGTGATTGGTTATGTCACACACACCTAGACTAACAACCACTGAAAACATGAGGATTTTCTTTATAGTTACAGAAACAAGAATGAAGTAAAAAATATTCTGTTAATAAAATCTCATTCTAACTGGTTGCTCTGAGGGAGGTCCTAGTTAGAAACTGCCATCAAAGCTAAAAATAAAGACATTTCCCCTTCCAAAAGTATTGTTCAAATATTACACATTTTATCTACCAATACGTGACTCAAATAGGATAAAAATGATGCAGAATCTGTGATAGATAGCAAAATGGCCAAAACTTTTTTCTCCCGTACAGTTTAACTTTGCAGTTAGCCCCTCGCATCAATAGAGAGTCTATTTTTTCACCCCTTGAATCTGAGCTGACCTTGGACATCCTTTGGCTGAAAGGCTGTTGAGCCAATTCTGAGCCACACCTCAAGAGGCTTTCAAGTTTCCACTGTTTCTCTAGGAACCCTGCCCAATGGCCATATGGACAAGCCGAAGCTAGCCTTCTGGTTGATGAGAGACACGTAGCTCATTCACCCCCACTGTCCCAGGCAATCCCCAGATGTAGAGCTAACCAGCTGACTGGCAGCGACCAGCAGATACATGAGAAATTTCCAGCTGAGACTAGAAGAGCTTCACAGCTGAGCCCAGCCTAAACTGCCCACCCAAAGAATCCTGTCCTCAATAAATGGTCCTTGTTTTGAACAACTAAATTTTGGAGTGGTTTGTTATATAGCAATACACAACAGACTCATCCATTTCTTAAATTATAGGAAATAAAATTTTGGATATTATTCACGTCAAATTAATGTTATTCTTTCATAACTTTGATTTCTATTACTGAGTTACTTGGTGCTAAATCTGTAATTGGGGAACTTCCCTGGTGGCACAGGGGTTAAGAATCTGCCTGCCAATGCAGGGGACATGGGTTCAAGCCCTGGTCTGGGGAGATCCCACATGCCATGGAGCAACAAAGCCTGTGCGCCACAACTACTGAGCCTGTGCTCTAGAGTCCGCAAGCCACAACTACTGAAGCTGCGCGCCGCAACTACTGAAGCCTGTGCGCCTAGAGCCCGTGCTCCACAACAAGAGAAGCCACAGCAATGAGAAACCCATGCACCACAACTAAGAGTAGCCCCTGCTCGCCACAACTAGAGAAAGCCCGCATGCAGCAATGAAGACCCAAAGCAGCCAAAAATAAATAAATTTATTTATTTAGGGCCTCCCTGGTGGCGCAAGTGGTTGGGAGTCCGCCTGCCGATGCAGGGGATACGGGTTCGTGCCCCGGTCTGGGAGGATCCCATATGCCGCGGAGCGGCTGGGCCCGTGAGCCATGGCAGCTGAGCCTGCGCGTCCGGAGCCTGCGCGTCCGGAGCCTGTGCTCCGCAACGGGGGAGGCCACAACAGTGAGAGGCCCGCATACCGCAAAAAAAAAAAAAAAAAAATTATTTATTTAAAAAAAACTTGAAACTTTAAAATAAATAAGTAAATAAATCTGTAATTGGTGACATGGTTTTCTGACTATTTCTAATAGGAGTGTTTGTTTCTCCTACTTCATAAATTTCATAGGGAGTCTTTTTTCTTCAATAAAAACTTTACATGGAACCCTAAATGAACACAATTAACATTCAGGCCCTTCTGATCCTCTTAGCATAATGTCATTTGGTTAGAATAGCAAGCCTGAAGAGATGATTTATCCAGAGGTGATTCTTCTTCTAAAGTGGCATCCAGCCAGAAAAAATGAAAAGGTAAAATCAAAGGAAGCTATGTTTAGCTTCATCTCAAATCTCCACATCACTCACTACATTGATTTAACGTCATGGCACCTCCATCTTTCAGCAGGAAGATCTGGCACAGACAGAAACTGTAGTGACCCTGTAAGGGTCATCTTGCTGTCAGCCTCAAGTTACAACATCTCTGCTCTTGGCTGACAGGCATGGCAGGACTAGGGATGTACAGCCCTCTTTCCATAGGTGGAATAGATGGGTTTCAAGGAAGTGAGATATAAAGTGAAAGGTCATATATCAAGTCTTCTCTGCCTATAATTTAAAGTTCTAAAATGGGAGGAAGTTTTGTCAAGTTCCTTATATGCAATCCCCCTAAGTCTGTTTACTAACCTGAGTTTCTAATCTGTGCCATGTAGGGTGGAGTCTAATCCAGACTCAAAGTTGTCTTGTCAGCATTCATCTCACTTTCTTCCTCTGCAGCAACTGAACCACTGGCCACCCTTTCTTCTTGAGACTTCCTTACTCTTTGATATTTGTGACTCCACATTTTCAGAGTTCTCTTCTTTTGTCTCCAACTAGTTTCTTCTGCCTGCTTGACTATGACTCACAGCCCAGTGCCAGGCACACAGTGAACACAATACATATTTGTGGTATGAATGTCCAGCCCTTAAATATAGGTGTTTTTCTTTAGCCCTCTTTTCTTTCTTTACTGACATGATCTTTAACAATCACATTCATATTCATAGCTCTAATTATATTTTCTTTGTGGATCAGGATAAAGAGCCCCATCAGTTCCCAAAATGAGAACGTCTCGCTAACAGACTTGATAAAGCAGTGGACTCAGTATTCTGCCAAGGGATGTAACACTTCGTTTCTCGATTTCTCATTTCTATATCCAGTTGCCTCTGAACCAATCTCAGCCACCCACTCTTACCTCCACCCGATATTTACTGCATTCTGCAGCTGGAGTGATCTGTTCCAGAGGGAACCGTCACACTCTACCAGTTAATGGCTTCCCATACCTGTCAAAATAAAGATAAAATTCTTAACATGGCTACCAACCCCTGCATGAGCTGATCCTTGCCTTCCTCTCTGACCTCATCTTACAGGACCCTCCCCACACTCACTAGCTCCAGCCACAATGACTTCCTCTCATGTCCTCAAAGAAGCCATGCATCTCCCTGTCTCCAGGTGCCCCCTCTGCCTGAAACATTTAGAGTCCCACCTGTTTGACTCATATCCATCCTTCAAGTCTCAGCTCAGATGCCATTTTCTAGGGGAAGTCTCTTCTGACTCCATAGAATAGAGCAGGACTCCTCTAACCACATGGCACAGAGTTCCCTTCATACTATCAACACTGGTCCCCTGATTGAAATTGTATACTTGTGTGGCATTTCCTCCGTTTCCCCTTCTAGTTCAGTCTCTCCCCATCACCTCTCTAGACCTTAGCACTGTACACAGCACACAGTAGACACTCTATTAATATATATTCAGTGAGGGAAGGAAAATAGTGTACTAGTACTTTACACTGTGTTTTCCCTTGTGTTTTCTGTGAGGAACCAGATCTCAGGGCTATACAAAAGGCAGTGGGGATGAGAGGGAGGGACAGTTAAGTGCCTCTCAAAGACTTGGAAATGAAGGATTTCCTTCAGAAAGTTTAACCAGAGAAGTTCCGCACAATGAACCCCAGCAGAGATGTATAAAAACAGCCTTAAGGAAGTACTTGCAACCTAGAGCCAGACCTAAAGGAGGGGATCTCCATTTCTAAAGAAGGAAGGTGGCAACCTCAAAGGGAGCCAGTCAACTATGGAGCAAAGAAAATGAAAGGAACTGAGGCAAATTCAGTTCTAATTCCTGAAGTAGTAGTCCCAGGAAAGGGTGCCTGGTCAGCTTGACAGGTAAATCCAAATTGTAAACATCTCCACCCAAGAGTCTCAGCATAACACCTGAAACATTTAACTCATCTAATGTCCTCCTTTGTTGTGAGGCCTCCAAACATTTGCACACCCTCCCCACCCACCCCCACCCTCAGCTGCGAGTAGCTTGCCATTCATTTATTTTTTCATTCATTCATAAATTTATTGAGCATCTAATATGTGCTATGCCTTGAGGATATAGTAGTAAGTAAGACAGAGCTGGTCCCTGCCCTCACAGAGTATTACAGTCTATCAAGTGACAGACAAGAAAGCAATTTACCATAAAAGTGTTGTGTCCTAAAGCGTAATAATGCTGCCTGCCTGCCTAAAATCCTTTCTTCAGAGAATCTCTCCTTCTCTCATCCGGTGACGCTATCCACTGCCATGACATAGCACACTACCATACCACCGCACCCTTATCACCACAGGGTCAATCAGGCTGGTCAGGGCCTCACTGAGATTTGTGAATGAAGCCAGGATTGAGAGGGCCTCTCTTCTCTGGGGATTTTGAGTTATGTGGATATAGGTTTGGGGCTGCCAGCAACCATCTTGCCTATGCTGGGGAAGACAGGCACCAGATCTAACAAATTAAAATACAGTACACAATTATTTGTTCAATCAACAAACACTTATTGAGCACCTACTCTGTGTCCAGTACTTTTCTAAGAGCTGAGAATTCATCAGTGAACCAAACAGATTAAAATCCCTGCCCTATGGAGTTTCCTTCCTAGTGGAGAGAGAAATTAACAAATAAGACTAACAGATAAAATATATGGTACAGTGAAGAGTGATACATGCCAAGTTAGGGAGGTAAGGGAGCAGCCACATGAATACGGGGAAAAGCAATCCAGGCAGAAGGAATTGCAAGCACAGGGGTCTGAGTGAGGAAAGAGTCCAGAGTATTGGGGATGCCACCCTAGCTGGGGAGAGTTGAATGAAGCGACCAGCAGAAGGAGATAAAGTCCTAGGAGGTAGTAGGGGCCAGATCTTCTAGGCATCACAGGCCTTTGCAAAGACTGCGACTTTTACTTCCATTGTGACTCTTACTTTGAGTGAGATCGGAAGAGTAAAGGATTTAGAGCTGAGGGTCAGACTGACGTTTCAGAGGCTCAATCTGGATATTCTGAGAATCCAGGGCAGAGCAGAGAAGCTGGGAGACCAGAAGGAGGACTTATATTAAGGACAAAGTCTGTTCTTGGTTAGTTGCTACTATCATTAATTACATTACATTCACATTAGGTAAGTTGTACATGTCAGGATTTCAGAATTACTATATACTTTTATGTTTTTTATTAATTTTTTTCTTTCCTTGGTACCACTTGACATTGAAGCCCAACAACGTTCAGTTTGCGGTTGAGGAAATGGTAATGGAGATACTTACATATCAATAAATGATCCCTATCCCAGGATTTCAGTTTTAGAAGCATTATTATATGAGGGGAGATTTTAAACGTCATCACCCTTGTTCCTTGATACCACAAGTCAAGAAGCAACCCTTCTACAGCCAGAGGGCAAATTAGTTGCTGGTTCCTGTGTAGATGAATTATGGCTTAAGGAGTAACAAAAATTTTGAATTTCTAAACAACTTACATTGAAAGAAATAAGAAGAGAGGAAAGATGCATGAGCTTAGGGAAAGGACTTTATAATGTACCCCAGTCGACTCAATGATAAATGTACATAATTAATCATAGATGCCACTTTTGCAAATGATATTTTTAAATGATAGAGGCAATTATCTGTACAATTACATATGCACAGCAATGCATTATTTTCTGCTTTCAACAGGAAACCTACCCTACAGAACAGGTAAGGAAGAGACTTACCTAATTTAGCATCCTAATTTTAACCTCTATCTCAAGAGGACATTTTTTGGTAATTAGAGGAGGTTCAGAAAAGGAATGTAAAATGGTGACTTCTTGGTTCCCCTACTATCCTGGTGAAACTATTTAATCACTATGGTTTAAAGCCATAAAATATGTTACATCCTCTTTTTTTAAAGAAATATAAAATAATTTTCTAAATGCTTTTCCAATAAACATTCTGGAAATAAATTATAAAACTTGTGAAAATGAAAGAATATTTGCTACTCTCTTTTTGTTGTTGTTGGGGAATGCTTTTTTATTTTTTTCTTTTTCTTTTTTTTAAAATTCACATCTTTATTGGAGTATAATTGCTTTACAATACTGTGTTAGTTTCTGCTCTATAACAAAGTGAATCAGCTATATGTATACATACATCCCCATATCCCCTCCCTCTTGCGCCTCCTCCCACACTCCCTATCCCACCCCTCTAGGTGGTCACAAAGCACCGAGCTGATCTCCCTGTGCTATACAGTTGCTTCCCACTAGCTATCTATTTTACATTTGGTAGTGTATATATGTCCATGACACTCTCTCACTTCATCCCAGCTTACCCTCCCCCCCCCAGCCCCCATGTCCTCAAATCCATTCTCTACATCTGTGTCTTTATTCTGGTCCTGACCCTAGGTTCATCAGAACCACTTTTTTTTTTTAGATTCCATATATATGTGTTAGCATACGGTATTTGTTTTTCTCCTTCTGACTTACTTCACTCTGTATGACAGACTCTAGGTCCATCCACCTCACTACAAATAACTCAATTTCATTTCTTCTTATGGTTGAGTAATATTCCATTGTATATATGTGCCACATCTTCTTTATCCATTTATCTGTCGATGGACACTTAGGTTGCTTCCATGTCCTGGCTATTGTAAATAGCGCTGCAATGAACATTGTGGTACATGTCTCTTTTTGAATTATGGTTTTCTGAGGGTATATGCCCAGTAGTGGGATTGCTGGGTCATATGGTAGTTCTATTTTTAGTTTTTTAAGGAACCTCCATACTGTTCTCCAGAGTAGCTGTATTAATTTACATTCTCACCAACAGTGTAAGAGGGTTCCCTTTTGTCCACACCCTCTCCAGCATTTATTGCTTGTAGATTTTTTGATGATGGCCATCCTGACCAGTGTGAGGTGATACCTCATTGTCATTTTGATTTGCATTTCTCTAATGATTAGTGATGTTGAGCATCCTTTCATGTGTTTGTTGGCAATCTGTATATCTTCTTTGGAGAAATGTCTATTTAGGTCTTCTGCCCATCTTTGGATTGGGTTGTTTTTTTTTTTGATATTGCACTGCATGAGCTGCTTGTATATTTTGGAGATTAATCCTTTGTCAGTTGCTTCATTTGCAAATATTTTTTCCCATTCTGAGGGTTGTCTTTTCATCTTGTTTATGGTTTCCTTTCCTGTGCAAAAGCTTTTAAGTTTCATTAGGTCCCATTTGTTTATTTTTGTTTTTATTTCCATTTCTCTAGGAGGTGGGTCAAAAAGGATCTTGCTGTGATTTATGTCACAGAGTGTTCTGCCTATGTTTTCCTCTAAGAGTTTTATAGTGTCTGGCCTTACATTTAGGTCTTTAATACATTTTGAGTTTATTTTTGTGTATGGTGTTAGGAATTGTTCTAATTTCATTCTTTTACATGTAGCTGTGCAGTTTTCCCAGCACCACTTATTGAAGAGGCTATCTTTTCTCCATTGTATATTCTTGCCTACTTTATCAAAGATAAGGTGACCATATGTGCATGGGTTTACCTCTGGGCTTTCTATCCTGTTCCATTGATCTATATTTCTGTTTTTGTGCCAGTACCATACTGTCTTGATTACTGTAGCTTTGTAGTATAGTCTGAAGTCCAGGAGCATGATTCCTCCAGCTCTGTTTTTCTTTCTCAAGATTGCTTTGGCTATTCAGGGTCTTTTGTGTTCCCATACAAGTTGTGAATTTTTTTTGTTCTAGTTCTGTGAAAAATGCCATTGGCAGTTTGATAGTGATTGCAATGAATCTGTAGATTGCTTTGGGTAGTACAGTCATTTTCACAATGTTGATTCTTCCAATCCAAGAACATGGTATATCTCTCCATCTGTTTGTATCATCTTTAATTTCTTTCATTGGTGTCTTATAGTTTTCTGCATACAGGTCTTTTATCTCCTTAGGAAAGTTTATTCCTAGGTATTTTATTCTATTTTTTGCAATGGTAAATGGAAGTGTTTCCTTAATTTCTCTTTCAGATTTTACATCATTAGTGCATAGGAATGTAAGAGATTTCTGTGCATTAATTTTGTATCCTGCTACTTTACCAAATTCATTGATTAGTTCTAGTAGTTTTCTGGCAGCATTTTTAGGATTCTCTATGTATAGTATCATGTCATCTGTAAACAGTGACAGTTTTACTTCTCCTTTTCCGATTTGGATTCCTTTTAATTCTTTTTCTTCTCTGATTGCATGGCTAAAACTTCCAAAACTATGTTGAATAATAGTGCTGGCTACTCTCTACTAAATTATTCTTTCTATTAAAATGAGAAAGAAAATTTCAGCAACTACAGTAGGCAATGGTCTTTTTTTTTTAACTTGATAGAATGAATACTCCTCTCTGTGCTATTTCTTTACCCTGATGGTCTTATCTTACAAAGGCAGTAAGCTGTGGTGAAGGGTTCAGTCTGGAATCAGACCAAACATAGCTTCAAATCTGGTTCAGCAATTTACTATGATTCTAACCCTGAGCAACTTACTTAACATTGCTAAGCTTCAACTGCTTTGTAAAAGTGAGTCTAATCATATCAATCTCATAAAATATGCTGTGAGCAGTACAGGAGATAATGTTTATCAAGTATCTGGTCTAATGTCAGGGATTCAACGCATGTTCAATACTGTAGGTAGTATTAATGTTAAGTCCTCCCCCTCAAGTTCTTTAACATCTTACCCGACTAAAATAAATTGTAATGTCAACTATCATTCACTCATTCTACCAATGTGTATTGAGTGCCATGCATACTTACAAGATATCAGTGTATAAATAAATGAGTCATTTTGGATGTAAGTAAAGAAAGGATGGATTATTCAGGTTAGCAATTTTGATCTCTAACTCAGATTGTCTAAAACTGTGTTGTCCACACGACAGCCACACTCATGGCTCTTGAGCACTTGAAGTGTGACAATTTTAAATTGAGATATACTGAATATGTAAAATATACTCTAGATTTTGAAAACTCATTTTAAAAAAAAGACTGCAAAGTATCTCTTTATGATTTTTTTTGATATTGATCACATGTTGAAATGATAATATTTTGTATATACTAGGTTACATAAAATGTATTATTAAAATGAATTTTTTCTGTTTCTTTTTACTTTTTTTAGATATATGGCTATGGGGAAATTTTAAATTTTGTTGCTCACATTTGTGGCCACAATTATGTTTCTATTGGGCAGCACTTACCTAAATATTTAAATACAGTAAGAAAGGAGGAAAGATTGGAAAGGAGGGAGGGAAGGGGGAAGGAAGGAAAATAAAAAGAATCTTCAAGAACTGAAAGATATAAGCCTTAAAATATCACATGGTGGAACAGTCATTTCTCCACATAATACCAATGACAAAAAAATCTGGGAGACTGAGATACTGTGCTTATAGTACAATGCCAGTTACTTGGCAAATGCCAGCTTGTAATACTTATTTGTTTCATGATCACCTCTCATATTTTAGGCACCATACTAGTTGCTACAGTTACAATGATGAACAAAACAATCCCGTCTATCCAGGAGTACTCAGTCTAATGAGAATTACAAACAAGAAAAAATTTTGCAAATTTTTTGTTTTGTATTTTATATTGTTCTCATGGACATAAAAGGTACAATGTTCTAATTTTCTTTCAAAGAGCTTGTACATACCTCTCCACATCTGACCCTTATTAGCATAATTTCTGTTTTGTTCTTGTGAAAATTAACAGCAAGGGGATATCGAAAGGCATTTTTAGTTCCTCTGGCAAAAATTTCATTGACTAATATACTGCAAAGTTGTTCAGTAACAAAAATCAATTTAGAAGCACTCAACTGGCATATATTTCTATATCATACATATCATTCTCACGCAAAATCATTCCTGAATCCTCCTACAATATTTCAGGCTGCCTATGTAGTCATGCTTGTATATGTGTGTATGCAAACCATTTGCATTCAAATATGCAGAGCAAACCCTTCATTTTGGAGCAATCACAGCCCTCGCCCGCCCCCTTCCACCACCACCTTCCCCCACCAAGCTCTAAGAGGAAGGAGCCCGAAGCTCTGGCGGCTCCTGGCCTTTTGTCGTGCTGATTAGAACTGAGCTGAGCTGCAGGATTTACATCTTAAAGAAAACCAAGCCCTGGCCCCAGAAACCGATCGATCCCTGAAGGAGGAGGAGGGAAAAGGAAAAGCTTACTGGAGCCAGAGTTGGGAAGCCGAGTTTGGGGGAGTGGGGAGAGAGAGAGAGAGAGAGAGAGAAAGGAAACAGAGAACAGTTACCATGGCGAGCCGTGCAAGATATTGAGATCTGAGATGAAACTGAAATACTGAGCTATTGATAAGGGATGAGATTCTGAGAGAGAAGAGAAATGAAGGCAGAATGAGCAGAGGCAAGAAGATCCCAAGACTTGCTGAGGGTCATGTAATCCTTTGGTGATTTTCTGAGAGGCTGCAATGAGGATTTCAAATGCTTTTCATTAATTCTTGCCTATCCAACTGGTGTTTCTACCTGCTTTGTAACCATTGACGCTGGTGAGAGCAGCTGGGTTAAATTAATTAAACAACGAGGCTGAGGCTGTTAGACTGAAGGGGCTCTAATGCTGTGCCAGCCTGTAGGCAAACCTAAATCTAAGCTTGTAAATGCCTCCAGGTTAGGAATGAAAATGCTAAGGACAGCCAATCACAAACCACAGCCAGTCAAATAATTTCCTTTCTTTGCTTCCACACTTTCTCTGTATAAGTCTTTCCTGAGCTCCTGTGGTCCAGTGTTCCCACCACTTCTGGTTTGGTGCTGCCTGATGCAAATCAATTTTTGCTCAAACTTAAAATTTTTATTCTGCCTCAGTTTATCTTTCAACAGTTCAAAGCAGCCCAGCTCTCTCTGGGTTCCTGGTGCTACTTCAGTAACTCAGTCTGGAAAGTGAAGGCTGTCCCAAGCCCTGTGCAGCACAGCGGCAACTATGGCGGTCTCTAGCACCCTCAACCAGAAAATGCTCCAGAAATACGGGCTGAATGAAAAATTCTCTGGGGTCTGAAGGGAGATTCGATGTTGGTATCTCCAAACACAGACTAGGTATGCGGCAACTGACTGAATAAACGCATCTGTATGGCTGGAGAAAGTGACAAGTACTGCCCCGAGCGCGACCCTTCAACCTTCATGTTTGTGACGCCAAGAGCTAGAACAGACCTGGTTTACTGGTTTTGTTCAGCTGTTTTGTTTACTTTGTTTAGTTTTTTGATATTCAATTGTCCTTGACAAGAAATACACAGTCTCAGTTTAAATACACAGGTCACTTTACTGCCTCTCCCACTTCCTCCTGCCCCAGGTTCCCTAGTTGCAGGGCCATCCCACTGTCTCTTCAGCACAGGGCAATCCTGGGGGAAGGGAAGACCAGGGTATGTTGCCTAGAAACCTGAGAGAAACCATAGAGTTCCAGGTGAGGTGCACAATAGAATCATCAAAATCTTGTTTAGGCCCAATCCAGAATAATTAAAATTGAATTCCTGGGCCTCTGTAATTTTTTTCAAGTCCCTGGGTCATTCTGACACTTCGTTAAGAGAAGAGAAGCACTCTCCCCTTCATCCTGACCAAGTTCAAGTCTGAGTCTTCACTTTCGACATCATAATACCATAGGTTACAGTGAAGGTCTCCAGGCCTCTACAATTTAGTCAATAGCCCAGGTGTGAATCTGAAGGGAGATTCCTTACTCTATCCCTAACTATTGAGACCTGATGCCTTGGCTGGCTGGGCCGGTCCCGGATCATGCTGGCATCTTGGAAAAATTACTAACAGCTCCTCTTTCTCTCTTAAAGGAGCTCAGGTTTGGATGGTAAATTATATGGTCCCTCTACACATATCAAACAGGGAAAACCTAGCCTAGCGTAGTATTTACCTGGGATTCCTTCCAGCAACAATGTTAATGTTCTTTCACTCTCTTCCTTCCTCAGATGTCTTTCTTTCCAGTCCTTTCTTCTTTCTCTTTCATCAGATAAGGCTTAAACACTCCAAACAGTCCATTCCCTCACTCTCCCCCACCCGACATCCCTGAGAGGTTTCCTCTTCATCTCCACATGTGGAGAGCTCAGGAGGACGCTGCAGCTTAAAGATTTTATCTTGTTTGTCCTGTTTGAGAGCCAGGAGAGAGGGAAGTAGCCTGAAGCTCTGTGGAGCCAGACCACCCCTGGCTTTTCTCCAGGAAAACTAGAGATATGGATAACTTGGATAAGTAGAAATATGGTCTATCAAGCACAACATTCAAAAGGAAATCACTGCAACTGATGAGGGAATCAGATATTGTCTGGACCTCAGACCTCAGTGTGGACCTCAGACTACTACAGATCGAAAAAGGAAACCATGGGTTTTCCAGATTCACCCAAATCAGACTTCCCAAAAAGGAATGCGAAGGCCAGAAACTGGCATCTGCGTCTTTCTGCATCTGGCTTAGGTTCTAAACTTAGTATCCTAATTCCTGTATCTGATACTTCTTATGCTTTGGTACTGGGTTTGCTTTTTGCTCCACCTTTGCCTTGTACCCTGATTGCAGTGCACTGTAATTCCCTCCACCCCCTATCTTGGGCTGACTCTCGCCTCATGGAGCTCTTCCTGGATTCCGTTTCTAATTCTGGTGATTCCCCAGGAACACAGGCCAGGACTAGGAACTATCACTTGGGGCAAAGATGATATACAGGCCATGTCAACGGCGGAGAGTCTCTGACATTGTTATAAATGTCATTGATTTTTCTTCATGTTTACTACCTGGCCTGCTCTCTTCTCACCAGAATTCAGAAGATTTCTCTGCAGAGCTAATACTAGAAAGCAGACTGGATCCCCTGAATCTGTTCTCACATTAAAGCGTGATTCTTTTCATGACCCTCCCCTTCCATTCAGTCAGGTTCTCTGTTTTCATCATATTCCCTACCACCCTCCTAAGCTGCCTCAGCTCTGCATCTGACTTCGATATGAGTTGTTAAATTAGTTTATGAACCAATTTTTGGATCATAAACTAACTACTGACATTTCCAGTTACAGAACTTAATTGTCCCATAAGGAGCAGCAGTTGCAAATTCAAATGACCACAGGGGGCGGAAGACAAGGTAACTGAATGAAGCAGGCTGGGTGGCAACTAGAGCAAGCTGGCAGGCACCTGCCCTGGATAAAGGGTCTAGCTGCTGTCCTTTCTCAGTGAACTGTTGCCATGAAGGAATGCTGGCCCCAAATGCTAGATCTTTCCAATTTTCCAGAAAAAAAAAAAAAAAAGATATCTAGATTCTTATGAACAGTCTACTATTTTTTAGAATATTGATGACTCATTTTAAAACATTTAAATTTCATCCTGGATAAACAAAACTCATCTGTGAGTCGGATCTGGTTTTCTGGTTGCCAGTGTGCAATGGCTTTTCTAGTGTATGCTCAGACAAATTTCTACATAATTTTAAACATGATTTTATTATGGAAAAATCATCTGAGGCAACCCAACATCAAGGGATATGAAATGCTAAAGGATATTCTGGAAATCTACAGATGCTAGTGTTTATGCATAAAAATGACAGCAGCAACAACAGAAATTCCTATTAAGTGACAAATAGCCACTTAAGAAAATCTTTGAACAAAAGGAGATTTTAAACGTTCTATAAGAGGTCCACTGTGCATGTTTTGTGCCTGAACACTTCATTTTTCATAAACAAAAGCGTCTCATTGTCTTCCATTTTAAAATATCTTTGTCAGCAAAGATATTGAGGAGGTAGTTAGAGGGGAAAATAAAAACACTATAAAAGTTAGCAGTGAAATCAGTTAATCTCTTATCCCTTATGACAGTTTACATTTTGAGTGACAACTAAGGTTATCTACTTCGCAAATACTGTAGCTTTATTCTTGAACAAGGTGATAGGAAAACACATTATTTTCCTCTATTACTGGACATTATCTTTTTAAAACAATCAGGATGTAATGCTTTAATACTTCAACACATGCAATACTTTGAAATGCAAAGTATTTCAACATGGGATGACAAAAATGGTCAACTGACGAAAATGCTAGAGCGGGGCTTCTCAACCTCAGTATATATAACTGACATTTTGAGTCTGATAATCTTTTGATTTGGGGGGGGGTGTCCTGTGCACTGTGGGCTGTTTAGCAGCACTTCTGACCTCTATCTACGAGATGCCAACAGTACCCTCCCCAGCTTGTAACAACCAAAAAGTATTTCCAGACATTGCCAAATGTCTGCTGGGGGCCACATTTGCCCCCGATTAAGAACCATTGCTCTAGAGGAAATGTTGTACCTCACAACTTGGATTTTGATTTTCCAGGAAAGCCTTAAAATGGCACTTCACACAAAGGGGAAGATACTGGAAAAAGCATCACCCCTGACTTCATTTAATTCTTCAGGGGACTGTGGGGATTGGGGAGGGAGGTCTTTGAGGCAAGAGCAGTGAATGTATACTGACAAGAAAGCTGCTGTGGGGGGCAGGCGGGGTCACCCCTAGATGTGAAATCCACTCTTCTTGACAATAATGCCGTGACAAGCAGGAACCAATAGAGATCTATCAGGCCAGGCAGCAACATCTGGTAGATTCCAAACTACATATGGGGAACTCCAGCCTTCCTCTGGCCAAGTCTGAGGCGAATTTTCAACATCTTGAAGAATAGGATGATACCAACCAGTTATACATTTAATAGGAAATCCTTTTTTTTTTTTTTTTTTTTTTTTCCATTTTGGAGAGAAAACATTTTTCCAGAAAAACATGAAAGGTTATAATAGTGGTTGGAAATCAGTAACTCTCAATTTTTTCTTTGTGGTTATGGAAGAAATCATCAATTCCATTTCTCAATAGAACCTCATAAACACAACAGGCCAGATGCCAGAACAGAAATTAAATGGCTTTGTGAGCCTCAAGGGAAGACATACTTTAAATATGAAGTATTCACACCAAACTTTGAGAACAGTACACGAAAGAGAATGGGCTAGAGTATGTGGTGTTCGCATTTGCTGTTTTTGACAGCACTGTTTATCAAAATAACTACAGCTTTCAAAGACAAGCCTACTTAATTTTTACTATACTGCTTTTCTGACCGGTAGGAACTATAAAGAATAAGTTCACTAAGTTTTGGGTTGAGTTTTAGTTCATTTAACTTGTTTGAGCCACAGTTAGATGTTTCAAAATGGTATCTTCCAGTCTCCTTTTATACTTAGTTTAAAATCTGTTTGGATGATATTGTAATGGTGGATACATGTCACTATGTATTTATCAAAACCCCGTGGAATGTACAAAGAATGAACAGGAGGGCTTCCCTGGTGGCACAGTGATTGAGAGTCTGCCTGCCGATGCAGGGGACACGGGTTCGTGCCCCGGTCCGGGAAGATCCCACATGCCGCGGAGCGGCTGGGCCCATGAGATATGGCCACTGGGCTTGCGCGGCCGGAGCCTGTGCCCCGCAGCGGGAGAGGCCACAACAGTGAGAGGCCCGCGACCGCAAAAAAAAAAAAAAAGAATGAACAGTAATGTAATCTATGGTTTAGTTAACAATAATGTATCAATATTGACTCATCTGTGTATCATATATATCACATTAATGCAAGATGTTGATAATAAGGGAAGCTGGGGGGTGGAGTGGAGATGTGTGGGCAGAGAGGGCATAGAAGGGAACTCTGTACTTTCTGCTCACTGTTCCTGTAAACTTTAAACTTCTCTAAAAAATAACGTTTATTAAATTTTTAAAAATCTGTTTTGTAAATTTTATAATAAAAAACCCAAGAGAGTTAAAATTCTTTAAGTGTCTTTTAAATAGGCCTTTTGATGATTGTTCTGCTACCTGCTTATTTACTGATGAAAGATGATTGTTCAGGATGAAGTGGGGAGAGGACAGGACTTCCTTCCTTGTCTGAGCGTGGTCCCTGACCACTCTCATCTAAGCTCCTGGAAAGCACTATTTGAGCACTGTAAACAGTGAACCTCGAATTGCATTACATTTATGCATTTTCTTCATATCAGTGATTTCACATGCTTTTATGGTTTTTCCCCACAAAATAACTTTTGAAGTAAAATTCACTCAAAACTGTTTATAATGCATTTTACATGACAGGCCAAATTTGTTTCTAATTAACAACATATACTATTTGCTACAGAAGCAGTAAGTTATGATGAATCAAAGAGCTTTTTGTTGGACTTTATGCAACAGCAAACAAGTTGTGTTGAAATATAGTAAATTTGCTTTCTCAGTGGCATTCTATTCACCCTGTCATAAAAACTGTTGGTTCCAGTTTTAATCTCTGCCACAATGGGACATTTTTCAACACAGACGCTTCTTGGATGGTTGTCAGAGACTCTCCAGGCTAATTAGACCATCATTTGTCAAGGGAAGGCTCAGAGCAAAGCTTCACACTAGATGCTCTGAGGGGAAAGGGCAATCTAAAGACAGTTTTAAATGATCCTGTGTTCAAAGGATACTCATCTAGTTGAAAGGATAGAACTACATTTATGACAACATTAAGAACATACCCAAAGCAGATAAGAGTAAGCACAACTGAATTTAAGAGAAAGCTAGTGCTGAAAATTGCCAAACACTTAGAGAGTTACGAGGTACAGAACAAAGTAGTAAACTCATGGGCTCTGGAGTCCTAGAGGCTCAGGTTCTACTCCAGATTGTGGAATCCTGGGCAGGTTATTTCACCGCTCTGGGTTTCCAATCTTGCATCTGTGGAGTGAAGCAAGGTGAGGCCATGTCTTTAGAGAGCTAGATTCATGCGAAGAGTGCAATAAGTGATAGTTTTATGATTATTGTTAAGAGTAGTAATAGCAGTAGTAGTAGTAGCAGTAGTTATACATTCTGAAAAAGAGACATGTTTTCCAAGAAGGTGAGACATAGTCAGACGAAGGAAGGAGACTGGATTTCAAGGTGAACGCTTGTATTTCCAAAGAAGTGGGAAAGAACAAGTCACATTTTGTGGTAAGACTAAGAAAGGGAAGTTCCTTTGGGAGATTTATATGAAGTAAAATCAATGCAGTCAATATCATTTAGGGAATAATATCTGAAGGTTTTGGGGGAGGAGAGCAAAAGGTAGAAAGAAAATTGGTTCAGGAGTCAGAACACCTGGGTTCTGAACTAGGTTTTACCTTCCGAATACTAATTCCTCTGCTGACTAGCTGTGTGACTCTGGGAAGGGCAAATCCTCTCTGGGACTTGAGTTGTTCACCGATGAAATTGGATGTGTGGTCTTGGAGGGTCACACAAGACCTGTGGCAAATAAGAGTCTAAGTTCTTAGGTATACAAGAGGCATGATGAAAACAGGAAGACAGTTGCTCTACAAGTTCTTTGTAGAATTGATTGGAGAGGGAAATAGAGAAGGACCAGGAGAGAAAAGAGTTACATTTACAAAGTACTGTCACAACAGGACAAGAAGGATTGAATCTGTTAACTTGGTGCAGGAATGGATATTAAGAGGCCCATGAGTTGGGAGAATGGGAATAACATGAAAATTACTAAAATTGAGAGAAAGGAATTATTTGTAGAAGAAAGGGAACATGATAAGCTAATTTTTCAAAGAAGTTAAGTGTCAAGACATGGCAGAAGTTCTTTAATATTGACTAATGAGCAATAAATTAGATTTGATATAAGTAGAATAGATTATATTACACATTTTAATTACCACTTTATCACATTAAAGATTTCCTAAAAACTGACTATAAAATTCATATAAGAGCATAAAATTCCAAGGATAACCGAGACAAATTTGAAGAAGGAAATATGAAGGAAAGATTTGCTTCATTAGAGATCATGAATTACTATAGTGTACTACTATATCAGCTAAAATAATGTGGTGTTAGGGGAAGGTCAACATATCAATGAACGGAAAAGAAACCAGACCTATCACTGAATGGAAATACCTAGTCTTACATAAGACTTGAGTGCAAGCAGAGGTGACCTTAAAAGCCCGCAGGCTTTATAAGTAGCTTCACTCTCCATATGGAAAACAGTACAGTTAGAACCATACCTTACATATCATACTTAAAAAAAAAAAATCCAAATGAGTTAAAGACATAAATGTGTACACAACACTTTCATAATGCAGAGAGGGAAGAAATTCTTAAACCATGCTCAGCAAGTAGAAAATCATAAGGAAAAGATTGATTAATTTGACTACCTTATTGTTGGTGAAAGTATACATTTGGAGAGCAATCTGGTAGAAGATGCATGTATTCTCGACGCAGAAACCCCAGTTGTTGCCATAGACTTTAAAGAAACTTGAACATTTATACAAAAGGAGACATGCTGCATAGTCTATATAGTGAAATATTGGAAGCAAACTAAATCATTAGAAGAATAAGTAAATAATTAGGGCGACTATTTAAATTTATTTAAACCTTGATCTACATGTATTCATATAGGTAGAACTTAAAAACAAAATACTGAGTGAAAAAAACGAGACCGAAGTATAATATCATTTATGAACTTTTTAAGAACTCACACAAATACTATTTACCAATTATGGTAAAATTGGTAAAATATACATTTAGTAAAAATGTTGACAATAGACAGGCAGGGTATATGCCTACTTTAGGATAGAAGCTATTTTGGAGAGCGAGGAAGGGAAATAACACCAGGGAGGGGTTTAACAATTCTCAAGTACATGTACCTATGCTTATTTTTTAAACAATAAAGAAAACTTGTTAGTATTTTAAAATTCTGAGAAGTGGGTAATGAATCTTTATTATATCACTCTTTATATTTGTCTGTATGTTTGAAATATTCCACAATAAAAGACTGTTAGTAAAGCACAGTGGGAAAATTTTTATCACTCTAATAATTTAAATATTATCTATGTATGGCTACTTGAATTTTAAGGCATTGTAATTACTGTTTTGTAAGTGTTTGGAAATTTTATTTCAAATTTTCAGAATGATTTTGTTTGTTTGTTTTACTTCTCCATTTCCCAAATTGTTGAATACAAATACATGGGAAAGAAAACCTGCCATAAAACACTGATAGTTACATCACAAAAGCATCCTTAGCTTATAACAAGATTTATTTCATGGCTCCACTTCAATTTGATGAATTAAATGATCAGGGGCCATTACCAATTGAAAGGATTAGTGGATTAATAAAATTCAATTCACTAAAATTTACTTTCCAATATGTTTCAAACATAGAAGTGCTGTGTAAAATGAGGTATACCCGTAATTCCAAAGTGTAACTCAGGCTCCTGGGACCATAGACCCCTTTGATCTTGTCACAAATTAGCTCCTGGAAAGCAGAAGGCCTCCTGGACTCAAGTCTCCAGGGATTTTACCTCTGAAGCATCTCAAAACAAATAAAATGACTGAGACAGATGCTGGATCCAGAGAGAATGGCAACCATTTCACAAAATTAACCCCCAAATGATGAGAACGGACAATTCTCCACATGTAATTATGGCTTTTGTTATTTTTCTCCCATGAAAGCATTCTATTGCTTTGGCTTAAATGCAACAGATAGAGGTATTCAGCCTCGGCTGGCAATATTTCTGATCCATATTTCAATAGATTATCCTGAATTGGCCTCCTGGAAGCATTTATGCTGACCAGTTTTGAAAACCTCTTTGTCAGCCCTCACCCTTACCTGCTAACGCCCAGCTCTAATGGATGAAAGCAGGGGGTGATAATAATCACTGTCTGCCCAGCCCTGAGTGCAGTGCCTGCGTCTGCAAAACAGTCTGCCTGGCGGGGGAAATAAAAAAAAAAGGTAACGAGGAGTGTAATTCAATGAATACTTGAGAACCAAGCTTGAGGGTTACTTTTTCTTTTTAAAGGAGTAGTGATATCAGAAGCAGGATTATGAAAAAGAAAGAGTTAGTAAAAATAGGATCTTTGTGAATTAGAATAGCAAGGCCATTTCAAATTGAATTACACAGGATCATGGCAATTAGAATTGGAAAAGATCTCTCAGTCTTTCTCTGTCAAAGCATGATTACTCCCAAAGGTACATTCTCCCAAGCTTAGTTCAGTCCAATTTTAAATGATTCAAGTGATGAAGCCTCGTTGGCTTCTCTTGGGATATCACTTCACAGTCTAAAATAGCTAACTGGTAGGGAAGCCCCCCCATATATATTTTTTTTGTCCAAAAAAATATATATATAGATAGATATTTTGCCTTATTTCTATTATTCTGTTTTGTATTTCCCCAATCCACCTTAAAACTATTTGAATTTAATTTTAAATGGGTACAACCTACATTTAAATGATTAAACCCAGCTGAGTCTGGGTCACTTTGGATGGGTTAATGTCTCTCTCTCTCTCTCTCTCTCTCTCTCACACACACACACACACACACACATATCACACATTTACTCACATATACAATCAGAAAATATTACACAGCCACAATGTATTTATGGGAAAAAATTAATAAGGACCCTTAAGTTTTAGGTCATTCATTGATAAAACAATATAAAAAAATCAATAACCTACTGCCTTTAAACTGACAAAGAAGCAACAAACAATAAACCTAAATGTTATTCCACTTTGTGAATATTATATCTATTGTACATGAGTAAAATAATATGATCTAATAAAGTGTTTTCTATAGCTTATTCAGTATAAATAATATAGATATAAAATATGGTGCTAATGCCATAAATATATTTATAGAAATTATTTTATTGAAACATTTTTTGCATCCATTCAAACAATAGTGACTCATACTTTCTTTGCAGATAGACTCATTCTTACACTAAATTTGGTTTGAGCTTTGAGTAAGTTGTAGAGCCTGGGGGAGCAGCTTGGAGTGTTCAAGGTTAATGGAGGTTGCTTAAGGGTATTTAAATTTGATCAAGATTTTATATAGCTTTCCATGTCCTTTCCAAAGAGCTGCCCTAAAGTATTTTTCACACCTGTCAATTAATCAACCAATATCCAATCAGGTATGAAAATGAGTACCCTGGGAAAAGGAGAAAAAATGTAAAGAAATGATTTGAGTTTAATTTAAAGAAATGGAATTTACCATTTTTGTAGGCATGATGTTTTTATGTCATCAGTTCACAAAATTTTGAGCTGGAAGGAGTCTTAGAACTAGGAATCTTTGAGCTAGAATCATCTAGCTCAATGATTATACAGTCATGGTGGAAAAATTATAAAGAGAGACTGTGCAGCAATTTAAACTTTTGAATTTGTCAGTTGGGTGAATTTTAGTTGAATATGTGGATTGAACATGTTTTTACACCAAATTCCTCCATAAGTCTTATGAAAATTACAACAAAGAAATTTAAAAGAACAAAAAGGAAGTGAGAGAAGACAGTAGCCAAGGAGACATGTCTATGCAGTTTTTTGAAGATGAAAGCAAATGGAGGGGTAAGTGAATGACTTGAATGGAGGAAGTTAATAATATCTAATGATTTTTGAGCATTTATTATGTGCTAAGCACCATCATAAAAGTTTCACATAATTTAATTCAGTAAACCCTCACAACAACACTATAAGGTAAGTAACATTTTTATCTCCATTTAATAGGTGATGCTTCTTAGGCAGAGTAGGTTACTAAGAAAGCTGTTAAGTGACAGTAACTGGTATGTAATCCCAGAGGATCGAACTCCCGCATCTGTGAGAGGGGAATATCAATGACAAGCAAGCCAAATTGCCCCACCCAACACCCCCAAAAGCTAAGTGGAAGAAGGAGTGAGCAGTAGGGCTGAATGATGGTTGAAAGAACATAGAGAAGAAACTTAGACCACTAGCTCCCCTTTACCACACCAAATGAAAGGAGATTTTGAACATCCAAGTGGATCAGAAGATTGGAGGAGTCTTTACGGCAGAAACTGATCTCCTTGAAAAAATATTTACAATACCTGACATTATGGGTTCCCATAAAAAAGCCAGATAGCCAACAAATCCCCACACAATGGTGCCTGTTTACAAGCTCCACTCGTGTACAGAGAGTGTTAACAGTCAGATTTTACTGCATCTTTCTTGATGTCTGTTTATATTGACTGCTTTATCTTTCACAAAAAGGTTGCTTTTCCCTTGCTTCTTTGTGTCTCATTTTCCACTGAATGCCAGACAGTATGTGCAGAAGACCAATGGAGACTGAGGAAAATTTCGTCTGAATATCCATATTAAAAAAAAAAAAGAACCTTGACTCCTACCTTGCCCCATACACAAAATTAATTAAATATGGATCATAAACCCAAATACAAGACAATTAAGCTTTTAGAAGAAATCACAGGAAAATATATCCAGGACCTAGCGGAGCTTTCTTAAAGGGCACAAAAGGCACGAATCCTAAAAGAGCAAACCGATAAACTAGATTTCATTAAAGTTAAGGAATTTGATTCAAAAAAGACAACATTAAGAAAGTGAAATAAGGGCCTCCCTGGTGGCGCAGTGGTTGAGAGTCCGCCTGCTGATGCAGGGAACGCGGTATCGTGCCCTGGTCCGGGAAAATCCCACATGCCACGGAGCAGCTGGGCCCGTGAGCCATGGCCGCTGAGCCTGCGCATCCGGAGCCTGTGCTCCGCAACGGGAGAGGCCGCAACAGTGAGAGGCCCGCGTAAAAAAAAGGAAGTGAAATAAAGACACAAACAGTAATTACAAATCTGTAATACAGATGTATGACAAAATACTTATGAGATTATGCAAAGAACTCCTTCAAATAAATAAAAGACAAGTTATTTGTAAAAATTAAATGAAATACTTGAAAACAAACATCGTAAAAGAGTATATCCAAATGTCCAATGAGCATAGGAAAAAACTACTCAACATCACTAGTCATCAGGGTTATATAATTTAAAATGACAATGGGATATCACTGTTAAACCACCAGAATGGCTAAAATTAAAAAGAGTGACTATATCAAATTTGGGTGAGGCTTAAGAGCAATTTGAACTCATATACTGCTAGTTGATGTGAGTATAAATTGATGCAACCACTTGGGAGAACTGTTTGGCAGTATCTACTAAGTCTAAATAAATAACTAGTATCTACTAAGTCTAAATAAATAACTATTGCACAAGTCAGCAACTCTAGTCCTAGGTATATACTCAAGAGAAATGAGTTTATATGTATACCAAAACATATGTAAAAGAATATTAACAGTAACTTTATATATAATAGCCTCAAACTGGAAATAATCAAAATATCCATCAGTGGGAAAATAGATAAGGAAAGTGTAGTATATTTATATGGTAGAATAGTAAACAGTTACTTTTTTTTTTTAAGTTTTAAAAAAGAATGAACTACTACTATATACAACAACATGGATAAATCTGCCAGGCAATATTTTAGTGAAAGGCAGATGTAAAAACATATATACTACATAATTCAATTTATATGAAGTTTAGGTACAGGCCACACCATCTATGGTATTAGAAGTTAGTGATCACCTCTCTGGGGGTCTTATCTGCAATGCTGAAATGTTCTGTATCTTGACCATCTGTTGGTTACTTGAGTTCATACGTGTAAAAATTCATCACGTACATTTAATATCAGTGCACATTACTGAATATATACACTATTCTCAATGAAAAATTTTAAAAGGCTAAAACAAGTTCAGCTAGGATCATGACATATTTGAAAAAACCTCTAAAAGAGAACAAAATGAAACAAAACAGACTATCCTTTTTCCCAGAAAGTCAAGAGGATATATATATACATCCATGAAATAGAAAGCAGGAATTAAAAACATAAAACAAAGAACAGAGAAAAAGAAATAGGTTTTTTTGGGGAAAAAAAAGATAAAATGTGGGCTTCCCTGGTGGTGCAGTGGTTGAGAGTCCGCCTGCCGATGCAGGGGACACGGGTTCGTGTCCCGATCCTGGAAGATCCCACATGCCGCGGAGCAGCTGGGCCCGCGAGCCATGGCCGCGGAGCCTGTGCGTCCGGAGCCTGTGCTCCGCAACGGGAGAGGCCACAGCAGTGAGAGGCCCGCGTACAGCAAAAAAAAAAAAAAAAAAAAAAAAAAAAAGATAAAATGTAAAAATTCCATAGAAAATAAAGTTGAGGAAATTATCTAGAAAGCAGAACAAAAAATTGGGAGATAGTCCATAAAAGTTACCAGGGTTTTAAACAACTTAGCCACTCTAGGCAAAAATGCTCATCTCAGGACATGGTAGTCCTTGCCCTCCATGATTTCAGCCTGACCTTGGGAGGGCCTGGGCATATTTTCCTGTAACAAGGCTGCTCAGTGACTGCAACAGTGTATTTTTGATTTTTTGAGAAATTATATCAACCCAGCTTGGTCACAACTATTTCTTCAACTATGATTGGCAAATATAATTTTTTGAAAACAATTGAGAAAGCACATTAGTTAACCTTTACTTAATTTTGTTTGGGAGGTAGAGGAAACATTTCAAAACATGAGGTCTATATGAGAGGGAGAAAATAACAAATATAGTCCCTGGTGGTTATAAAAACAACAGCAACAAAACAATAAGAGAGGTGTGAATAGTTGAACATACTCCTTTTGGTGTATCACAGAATTATTCAACCCTCTGGATTTATCCATTTTAGAATATTGTATGTTATCATTTCAAAATTGTTTGTTTTTCTATTTTCTTAAATAAATAATGTACATTCTAGAAAATCTGGATAATACAGTTAAGACACAAATAGAAAAATCAGTGACGTTTCTTCTGCACACAGATAATCACTACTGATATTTAGTTAAGAATTTTTAGAGTTTTTTTCTCTTTCACCATATATATATATTTGGGGTGATAAAATCGAGATCATACTATATATATCAATATAAGCTTGAACCATTTTTTTAGTTAATAATATATTGTGGACATCTTCCTATGTATATAATCATTTTTAACTGGTAATATTTCACAATATGGATGGTACATGGTTTATTTACCATTATCTTATTGTTGGACATTTAGCTTGTTTCAATTTTAAAATATTATAAATGATATAAAATATTTGTACATTTTTAAGGTATCTGATTCTTATTGCCAAATTGCCCTGAGAAATGTTATCTAAATTTACATTTACACCAGAAACTGCAAGAAGTGCTTGTTTCACTGAGCTGCAGCCAAATCTGAAAATTTTCATTTTCATAAAATCCTCAACAATCAAAAGGGAAAAAAAAAGTAACATTGCTCTTTAAACTTGAATGTCTATGTTTCTAATATTGTTGAACATTTCTTCATATGATTGCTGGCATTTTAATTTTTTTCTTTTATGACTTGCTCATTCATGATTTTTTCCCCAAGTTTCAATTTTTCTTATTAAAGTATAAAATCTTTAATAAATTAAGGCTAAAACCAATAATTTTCAAATGCTTTTTCTCTTTGGGTGTTTTTGTTTGGCAAATTATGCATGTCTACACAAAGGAACACGTGTGATGGGAAGATAAGTGGAAAAACAAGGGTCAGAGGGGTTGACAGCTCACAATACCTTAAGTGTGGACATATTTGAAGATGGCATCAGTAAATCAAGAAGGAAAAGAAGGCTAGAAGAAAATGATTCTTATGGATAAGATGTATTTTTGGGAGTTTTTCATATATTTGTATAACATAAGTAGGGTATTAGCAGAATAAAGTCTCTCTCAAAATCTGGAAGTCAATTCTTTGAATGATGATAGAAATCTTTCTTTTGCAGAATGAATAAGTCTTTTGGCTAAACATAGATAAAAGCTTTTGCTCAATATGGCATAATAATTCCAGTAGGCTCACAGCAGCAAAACTAAGTCTGTCTCAAAGTGTCTTATTACAATAAAATCAAATTTAACCTCCTAAACCCAAGACGTACATCACTCACTTTTCTTTTCTTTCAAACAATTTGTTAGTATATTATCATAAATGCTACCTGTCACAAGACTGATAGCTGTCAGTAGCTCAAAACTATGAATAAAATTGAAAATGAATTTGAATATGGGAACCATAATAGCATTTCATAGAGAGGTGACAATAATAAGAGGTTGTGGCAGACAAGAAAAATTCTCAGGAATAAGGAAATCAAGAAAACTTTCTTCAAATTAAATAAGCTCCCAAATCAGTCTCACCAGAGTTATATTTCCACCAAACTTAACAGTCAATAAAATACTTATTGGCCCTTGGTAGTCTGTAGCAATGGCAAATTGAGTTTACCTTGTGAATTTTTATATTTTAAGTATGTATCAAGTTGCAGAGCATAATTTCAAAATAACACAATCTGAGTTTATGTTTCTTTCCAAATGATACCTGAAACTTTCATTAATATTTCTCCAACAATGTAAAAATCTCACTTGAATTTTAAAATATAATTTTAATCACTAACTAGGATCAATAAACACAATGCCTTTTAAAAGATCCAAGTCAATATATTTCAGATAAAAGAAGTTTCATCCAAATTTTAGGACTCAATTTATATTTCTTTTGCATTTTCTGGTTTAAAAAACAGTATTACATGCAATTATTTGGATGGATCTCAAGGGTACTATGCTGAGTGAAAAAAGTCAGTCTCAAAATTTATATACTTTATGGGGCCTCCCTGGTGGCGCAGTGGTTAAGAGTCCGCCTGCCGATGCAGGGGATACGGGTTCGTGCCCCGGTCTGGGAGGATCCCATATGCCGCGGAGCGGCTGGGCCCGTGAGCCATGGCCGCTGGGCCTGCGCATCCGGAGCCTGTGCTCCGCAACGGGAGAGGCCACAACAGTGAGAGGCCCGCATACCGCAAAAAGAAAAAAAAAAAAAAATTTATATACTTTATGGTTCTATTTATGCAACATCCTTGAAATGACAAACTGTAGAGATGGAGAAGAGATTACGGTTGCCAAGGGATGGGTGGAGGTGGGTGTGACTAATAAAGGGATAGCATAAGAGAGTTCCTTTGTGTTGCTAGAACAGTTCTGTATCTTGATTGTGGTAGGAGTTGCAGAAATCTATACACAGGACAAAATTGCAAGAACAATACACACACAGATAAATAAGTACATGTAAAAACTGGTAAAAAGTGAACAAAATCTGCACTCTCTGATGGACATACTAATGTCAGTGTCTTGCTTTTGATATTGTACTACAGCTATATAAGTTGTCACTATTGGAGGAAACTGGGTGAAGGGATCATGGAACTCTAGGCATTAATTTTGCAACAGCCTGTGAGTTTAAGTATTTAAAAATAAAAAAGGGTTTTAAAAACATGTTTTCCACTTATCCACATGTTTAACTTTATATAGACAATTGTCAGAAAGGGAGCAAATTAGAACTCTTAGCAGCCACTACTGATCACAAAAATTCATGCACTGACAATAATTCATTTTACTTATTGGAGAATTCCTCAGGTTCTCATGCAGTGCTGACTTGCTCGGACTTCAAACACATTTCTAGTATACTTGGTAATCTGTTTTTCTCAACTATAGCAGATACATTCATCCAATCAGTCAGCAGTCATTTATTCATTTATTTATGTTTATTCATTCATACTTTTGCTGATTGTGCCAAGTAATGTGATAAGCATGACGTCCTGATGAATGACACAGTTTCTGTCCCCAAGAAACTTATGACTTAGAGTGGTGATTTCTACACAGAGGTTCAAAGAGAAATGAGGAAATATGTATCTGAAAGTTACAAGCTTTTCAAAATACATACTACCCCACCCCCCAAACTCTTATATATCCCTGAGGAAGACATCCTCCCACTTCCTAGAATAGAGGGAAGATGATAAATGGGAAGGGAGAGGTGAAGATAGATGGGACCAGATCAGGAAGAGCCATATATGTAGGAGCTTTGGACTTCATCCTTAAGGTAATGGGGCACTACTGAAGGGTTTAGGCAAGGGGGTGGGGTAAATAATCAAATTTACAGTGTCTTTCAAGATTACACCAGCTTTAGCATGCAAGTCTGGAGGATGGATGACTAGTTAAAAAGCTGTTGCAGTGATTTTGAGATGGCATAATAATGGCTGTGGGGATGAAGATAAGTAGACATGTTTTTGAATTCATTAGGAAGAATAACTGACAGGACTTGGTGAGCAGTTATTCCTCATCTCCACAGAAATGGAGGTAGCCAAAGTTTACCCATTGCAAGGTGGAGAGGGTAATGACTGGGTGGGACATAGGAGGCCTTCCAGGTTTCCAGTAATGTTTTGTTTCTTGACTTGGGAGCTAGTTAAACTGATCTATTTACTCTGAAAATTCATTCAGCTTGTACACTTATGATCTGTGCACTTTTGTTCCTGTGTATGTTAAACTATGATTAAAATTTTACATAAATTATGTACATAGTAGCAAAAATGCACTGAAATGCTATATGATCTACATGGTAATGAAATGTATTCAACTGCACATCACATGGGAAGAAAAAAGATAAATTTTAAAGATTCTCCTGTCATAGTGATAAGTCCTTAAAAGCCAATATATATATGCAAATAAAAGAAAGAATTAGGCCTTTGGGCTATCAACCATCACATTCAACAGGCTGAAAAAAATATGTGCAAAATTTGGCAGTTTTGAAAGTACATATTTTGTATTAGACCTACAGAGACTGAAAAAATTTTTCTTACTGACCTTTGATAAAGATGAACACGACTTTCTTTACTTAAACATCATCTAGAGACAAGTCTAGGTTTACCCATAAAAGTAGGTTCAGGGACTTTGTGTTTCTCATTGGTGTAAGGGGCTTAGAAGATGCCATTTCATCCTAACATCAAGTATAAAAGTGAACAAACTGAAAAGTCAACAACTCTTCCTAGATCTGTCAGAGAAGTGAGGTCATAAGCAAACCCTTGCCCCCCAGATTGGAGAGAGAGACAGGCAAGTTCAGAGAATGCCAACCTACTAGAGCAGGAAACTCAGCAGAACCAGTGCTGGGGTAAGAAAACCTAAACTGTAATTGATGAATTGCTAGAGGCCCAGTGTGGACAAGTCTGAGAGTTAAAAACTCCAGGTGGACACAGTCATAGAGGGTACAATACTTTCATTAGTTGTACCTACCAGTTCCTCATATTGAATATCAGAGAAAAATCTCTCCTTGTGCTTCTGGCAGGGTGAGAGGAAAGGAAACCATTTTGAAATACACCAGAGCATTCTGTTTTTCTTAATATAGCCTGCCTGAGGAGAAACTATTTTACTAGAGCCTAACCTGCTAGGGTGTTATCAGAGCATAGCCTGGGAAGTGAGATACCTAACTCCAGCCTCCTGTAGCCATCCAGATTCACCAAAGGAGGGAAGAGGGAGAGAGAGAGAGAGAGAAAGAGAAAGAGAAAGAGAGAGAGAGAGAGAGAGAGAGAGAGAGAGAGAGAGAGAGAGAGAGAGGGAGAGGCGCATTGGTGAAGTTCACAGTCCAGAGATGCAGGCTCACCAAAGGCTGAGACCTAATCATAGAACTGTAAAATGCTTTTCCTCCACACTTGCCTTGCCACTTCATTATTAAAGTCTTAATTACTGTAGTTCCTTTTCCAAGTACATCATGTACACCATTCAACAAAAAATTACAAGGCATACTAAAAGACAAAAAAATCACTTGGAAAAGACTGAACAAGCATCAGAACCAGAGTCAGATATGGTGAGAATGTTAGAATTATCAAACAGGAATTTTTAAAAACTATGATTAATATGCTAAGGGACTTAATGGAAAAAGTAGACAACATGCAAGAACAGATGCATAATGTAAGCAAAGAGATAAAAATTCTAAGGAAGAATTTTTTAAATACTAGAGATTAAAAACACTGCAACAGAAAAGAAGAATGCTTTTGATGGGCTCATTAGTAGACTGGACATGGCTGAGGAAAGACTCTCTGAGCTTGAGTATACAGCAACAGAAACTTCTAAAACTAAAAATCAAAGAGAAGAAACCCTGAAAAATTAAAACAGACTATCCAAGGATTCTAGGAAAACTAAAAAAGGTATAACATATACATAATGGGATTATCAGAGGGAGAAGAAAGATAAAAAGGAAAAGAAGCAATGACTAAGAATTTCCCCATATTAATGCCAGACACCAAACCACAGATCCAAGAAACTCAGAGAATACTAAGAAGGACAAATACCAAAAAACCCTACACCTAGGCATATCATATTCAAACTTCAGAAAATTAAAGATAAAGAAAAAAATCTCAAAAGAAGTCAGAGGGGGAAAAAATTCTAAGAATTACATCCAACTTCTCCTCCAAAACCATGCAGGCAAGAAGAGAGTGGAGTAAGATATTTAAGGTGTTGAGAGAAAAAATATCCACCTCTCTAAAATTCTGTACCCTGCTAAATTATCTTTCAAACTGAAGGGGAAATAAAGACTTTCTTAGACAAAAAAAAATTAAAGAATTTTTTTTTGCAAGTAGATCTACCTTATAAGAAATGTTAAAAGAAGCTCTTTGGAGAGAAGAAAAATTATATAGATCAGAAACTTGGATCTACATAAAGAACATTTGAAGAAAGAATAAGTGAAAGTAAAATAAAAACTTTTATTTTTCTCATTTTTAATTGCTCTAATAGATAACAGTTTACTCAAAATAATAGTAGTAACAATGTATTTAGATATATGTAAATCATACATAATTATATATAACCATATGTGATACATAATTATATCTATGTACATATATGATTCTGTATGCTTATGTATAAGTGAAATGAATGACAGCAATGAAACAAGGGACAGGAGGGAGATATTAGGAATATTTTGTCATTATAAGTTACTCACACTACCCATGAAGAAGTGTAGTGTTATTTGAAAGTGTATTTGGATTAGTTGTAAATATATATTGTGAATTCTAGGGTAACCACTGAAAAAAGCTTTTAAAATGTATGATTGATATGCTAAGAAAGGAGAGAAAATGGAATCAGGTAAAGTGCTCAGTTAAAATCACAAAAGGCAGAAAAAGTGTGGAAAACAAAAATAGGAGCAAGGAAAAAAGACAACAAATAGAAAACAGTAACAAAAATAGTGGATATTAATCTATCATATCAATAATAACTTTGAACATCAATGGTCTAAATACACCAACTAAAACATAGAGACTGTCAAAATGGATCAAAAAACATGACTTATCTATACATTGTCTCAGAAAACCTGCTTTAAAGATAATGGCCCATACATATCAAAACTAAAGGAATGGAGAAAGAAATACGCTAATCAAAAGAAAGTGGGACTATGTTTTAAATTTCAGATGGAGCAGATTTTGAACAAGGAAAGTTATTGGGGATAAACAGGGGTACTATATAATAATATCTCAAAGAAGACATAGGAATTCTAATGTGTATGTACCTGGTAACAAAGCTTTAAACTACATGAGGTAAAAAATGGAAAAATCTACAAGGAGAAATAGATGAATCCACTATAACGTTTGGAGATTTTAACACAGTTTCATCAGAAATAGACAGATCCAACAGTCATATAGTAAATCAGTAAGCATATAGTTGAACTCAACAGCATCATTGATCAACGGGTTATAATTGACATCTATAGACTAATGCACCCAACAACAGACGACTACACACTTTTCTCAAGCTCACATGAAACACTTACCAAATAAACCACATTCTGGGCCATAAAACACACCTTAACAAATTTAAAAAAATAGAAATCATATAATGTCTTCTTTTAACCACAGTGGAATTAAACTAGAAACCATTAACAGAGAGATAACTGGAAAAATCCCAAAGTATTTGGAAATTAAGCAACATACATCCAAATAACACATAAGTCAAAGAAGAAGCCTGAAGATTAAATTAAAAAATATTTTGAACTAAATGAAAATGAAAATACAACTTATCAGTATTTGTGGATGCAGCAAAAGCAGTGCTAAGAGGGAAATTTATAGCATTGATTGCAGGTATCAGAAAATAAGAAAGATTTAAAACCTAAAATCTAAGCTTCAATCTTAGGGAACTAGAAAACAAAGAGCAAAATAATCCAAAGTAAGTAGATGAAAATTAATAATAAAAATTAGAGCAGTAATCAATGAAATTGAAAACAGGAAATCAATAGAGAAAATCAATAAAAACCAAAAGATAGTTCTTTAAAAAAGATAAGTAAAATCAATAAGCGTCTAGCCATGCTAACTAAAAAAAAAAAAAGAGAGAGAGAGAGAAGACACAATTGATATCAGAAATGAAAGTGGGAACATGACTACGGATCCCATGGATATTAAAATAAAGATATATTAAAATAAAATAAAATAAATTATATTAAAATAAAGATAAAGATAATAAAGAAACATAATGAACAACTCTATGCCCACAAATTTGATAACCTAGATGAAATGGTCCCATTCTGTGAAAGACACAATCTACCAAAACCCACACAAGGATAAATAGACAACCTGAATAGGTCTATATCTATTAAAGAAATTGAATCAATAATTAACCTTCCAAAATAGAAATCACCAGGACTGGATGAATTTACTGGTAAATTGTACCAGAGATTAAGGAAGAACTTATACTAATTCTCTACAATTTCTTCCAGAAGATAAAAGCAGAAAGAATATTTCCTAACTCTTCTATGAGGCCAGCATTAAGCTAATAACAAAACCAGACAAAGGCATTACAAGAAAACTACAGATCAATATCTTTCATGAACATAGATGCAAAAATCCTCAACAAAACACTAGCAAATCAAATCCAACAATGTATAAAAAGAATTATACATGATGACCAAGTGCGGTTTATACCAGCTATGCAAGGTTGGTTCAACATTCAAAATCAATTGATAAAATCCATCAAATTAACAGGCTAAAGAAGAAAAAACTCACATGATCATATCAACAGATGCAGGAAAAACATTTGACAAAATCAAACACCTATTCATGATAAAACTCTTGACAAACAAGGACTAGATGGGAAACTTCCTCAACTTGATAAAGAATATCTACAAAAAAACCTAACAGCTAACATCATACTTAATGGTGAGAAACTCAAAGCTTTTCCACTAAGATCAGGAACAATTCAAATTAAAACAATGAGACAGTACTACCCATCTATTAGAATGGCCAAGATCTGGAACACTGACAACACCAAGGACGTGGAGCAATAGGGACTCTCATTCATTGCTGCTGGGAATGCAAAATGTTACAGGTACTTTGGAAGACAATTTTGTAGTTTCTTAAAAAACTGAACATATTTTACCTACAATCCAGCAATTATTCTCCGTAGTATTTAACCAAATGATTTCAAAGCTTAAATTCACACAGATATTTGCACATGGATATTTGTAGCATCTTTATTCAGAACTGTCAGACCTGGAAGCATCATGATGTCCTTCAGTAGGTGAATGGATAAATATATTGTGGTACATCCAGACAATCAAATATTATTCAGCACTAAAAACAAAAGAGCTATCACATCATGAAAGATATGGAGGAAACTTAAAAGTCTATTACTATGTGAAGGAAGCCAATCTGAAAAGGCTACATACTGTATGATTCCAACTATATGACTGACATTCTGGTAAAGGCAAAACTATGCAGATGGTAAAAGATCAGTTGTTACAGGGGTTAGGGAGGAGGGAGGAATGAATAGGGCAAGCTCAGAGGCATTTTTAGGGCAGTGAAACTACTCTGTATGATACTATAATGAATACTTGTCATTATACATTTGTCCAAACCCATAAAATGTACAACACCAAGAGTGAACAAGAGTGACAATGATGTGTCAATGTAGCTTCATCAATTGTAACAAATGTTCCACTCTGGGGGAGGATGTATGTCGATAGTAGGGGATATTGTGCATATGTAGGGATAAGGGCTATGTTAAAACTCTCTTTACTTGGTGCTCAATTTTGCTGTGAACCTAAAGCTGCTCTAAAAAGTAAACTTTATTAATTAAGAAAAGGTATGTTCAGAAAAACTTACACCAATTTTCACACTCACATTTAGAATTTCCCTACACACTGAACTGTGAAAACTAGAGAGAGATGATTTTATTCAATTGCTTTTAGAATCACTGACACCACTTAGGTCTCTTATTTTTTTGAGCCTTGAGGCAATGCTTCTTTTCATGGCAGAAATATAGAGAAATTCTCTTCTTCTCATGCTACTTTCCATTTCATATTTTTATATAAGATTTCCATTTCATATTTTTATACAATCCTCTATGATTTTATATTTTTATAGAGAAAACTATTTCATTAAATCTCTTAAAAATAACTTTTTGGTGTTTCTGCTGAGGCTTTAAAAATATGCTAATAATTATTTTACTAATCTCTTTTACTTAGGCTAGCATAAATATGAACATATACATAATTTCACTTTAATGCTAATATATAATACATTGTGTTTAGATTGGTTAGATATTGAAAAAATTTTTTTTCAATGTGATTTTTTTATTACCGAAGAAGTAATTTATGTACTTGAAGAAAAATGGAGCAAAGTATATGCTATCAGGTACATTTTGTGATTATCTGCAGGTGGTAATGTTTATGAAGAACTAGGCAATTTTTTAAAAAAATGTGTTCATCCCCGAGCAGATCTTTTTCTGTCATCTAGTCTGTGCCCCCTTCTAACTGCACCTGTTATATTCAGAGATCATGTTGCATATAATGATATAATTATCTGCTTTGGGAGATTACTGATATGCTATGAATGAACGATAATGGATCAGTCACTATGTGTGATTATAATTTTTAAAAATGTTACCAATAATATTTGGACAATGAACTCCATGAGGAATGAGTAGAAATCGATTCTCAAGACTTGGGGAGTCCTGAGAACCAGTGGAAAAAATATTTTAAAAGACTTCTCAAGGTCTCAAAAGCAGAAAGTTTCTACAGACTCACTGAAAAATTTTTAATGTATGTTTTTTTAAAAAGTAACTCCCAATATATTTATAGAAATGGCCATCTGATGTTTCAAGACTTCATTCTCTACTAGAGAGTATTTCCTTCATACCAAATTTACTGACCTTACTTCTAATTATTTTCAACCTCATTTTTCTCTGATTTTACTTAATTGCCTATCCTCCAAAGAATTCCTATAAATGGTCCTAAATAACTATCTTTTAGTTTTCTTCCATGATTTCTGACTACACTTCTATACATTATTCTCTCTTCTGACTCTGTAGGGATAATGAGCTCCATGCTTTGACTCACCTGCTCAGGCCTCTTGAGAGATGTCTGAATGTCACCATGGTGACGGGGTACCACTCAAGGCCCTGTTGGGAATGGGATAGGGCTCAAGGGCTGAGGCATATGTCTGACAGAATGAGTTTAAGTACTCTTAGTTGGGAGAGAATAAGAAGTAGACAGAGGTACATAAAAAAACTATGTTCTGATGCTGACAGGCCTTGGAAGCCAAATTTAATTCACTATTTCAAGAAACTAAATCTTGGTTTTGCAGCTTCTCTCTCTATTCAGGTGTAAGGGTAGTCAAAATTAAGGCCCCAGAAATGTTGCTGTGTCACCTCTGTGTTAATGAACCTGGAAGGGTGTGTGTGTGTGCGCGTGTGTGTACGTATGTGATACTATAACACTCTCAAACTAGGCTGAATGTTAGGTTCCTAGTCTTCTATTTGTAGAGGTAGTTTGGGAGTAATTAGTGTTAGGAGAAATAATTATTAGCAACCTTGTTTTATCAAAGTGCCCTAACAGAGGACAAATAATTCAGCCATTTCTTTTTTTTTTTTTTTTTTTTTTGTGGTGCGCAGGCTTCTCACCGTTGTGGCCTCTCGCATTGCGGAGCACAGGCTCCAGATGTGCAGGCTCAGCAGCCGTGGCTCACGGGCCCAGCCGCTCCGCGGCATGTGGGATCTTCCTGGACCGGGGCACGAACCCACGTCCCCTGCATCAGCAGGCGGACTCTCAACCACTGCGCCACCAGGAAGCCCAGCCATTTCTTCACTGACTGATTTTAGATCACTATTGTTTGGAGATGTCCCCACAAATGCTGAACATCTAGGGAAACCTGCTTCCTTAAGAGTCCATAATTAATGATGCAGTAGCCAGGGGCTTCCCTGGTGGGGAAGCAATGGGAGAGGCCACAACAGTGAGAGGCCCACGTACCGCAAAAAAAAAAAAAAAAAAAAAAATGCAGTAGCCACTTCACAACTGTGGGCTGGCATATAGAAATATATATATATATATCAAGATCTTCAATACAAATTTAAATCTAGGTTTTTCATTACAAACTTTTAGAAAGCAAAATTCTAAACCACATCTTTTCTAAAATGTCAAAGCTATTCCAATAACGTTCTCAAATGGCTGCAGAAGGGGTAAATAAGAATCACTTATTGATCAAAGTCAAGAAAAAAGAATCACTGGCTCAAAGGCTAAAGTTAAAGAAAGATTTGAGGTTACAAAATGTGTTTCGAGTTTCAAAATGCAGGAAGTAAAGAAATAACAGACCACTTAGGTAGTGCTTTGTAATTCTAATTTCAAAGGTTTGGTGTGAGAATTGAAATGAACATCTTTTTATATAGGAGAAACATTATAACCCAGCATCCTACATAGTTTCCTCCTCATTATTTGGTTCCATGTGCATCACTCTCCAGTTGGACCCTAAGTTGTTCTTGTCCAGCATGGTGCTAGGAATGAAAATGTTTTCTGCCTCTGGAACACGCCCTCCACAAATACTTCGGGATTAGGGAAATTTAAGGATAATGACTGGATTGGAATGCAGTTTCCTTGAGTGCTAGAGCAATGGATCTCAGACTGGAGCCTGCATCATCTGGAGGACTTGTTAAAACAGAGTTTGCTCAACCGCCATCCAGTTTCTGATTCAGTAGGTCTAGGGTGGGATAAAGAACCTGCATTTCTAACAAGCTCCCTGGTGCTCATCTGGGGAGCACAGGTTGAGGGCCTTTGTTCTAGACCAGTGGTCTCAACCGTGGCTGCACATGACAATAAGCTGGGGAGTTTTTTGACTCCTCACGCCCAGATTATTATCCAGACCAATAACATCAGAATCTATGGTGGTCGTGACTAGGCTTCAGTATTTTTTAAAGCTTCCTAGTAGATTCCAATGTGCAGCCCAGACTGGGAAACACTGTTCAGTCTCATAGTTGTTCTCAGCCCAGGCTGTATATTAGAGTAACTTGAGAAAGCATTTTTTTTAATTGAGCTATAATTGACATGGTATAAAAATTACCCACTTCAAAGTGTACAAATCAGTGGTTCTTATTTATTCACAAAGTTGTACAACCATCACCACTATCTAGTTCCAGAACCTTTTCATCAGCTTCTAGGGAGATTTTTAAACAAAGTTCTGATACGTCGGTTCTACTCTTAGAGATTCTGATTTAACTGTTTTACAAGGTAAAGGCATCAGTGTTTTTGTAAGTTCCTCAGGCGATTCTAACGTCCAGCTAGGGCTGAGAACCACAGCTCCTGAGTTTGATTACTGACCTTCCAAGACTGTTTTAGGAGTTAAGACATATTCAGGAGATTTCACTGACCCAGGCAGGGATGTGGTAAGTACAGAGGAACTAGCACACATTTTCTGTCTAAACTCCTGCTTGTCCATTAAATATGGTCAATCACAATACAGGGAAAACATCATCCTTGATTTCTGGCGCTCAGAGCAGAGAGCTGGGTGGCCTTTAACAGATGGACCTGGAGGTGACTCTGGTAGTGAAACTGGCTCCACTGTCTGCGGCATTTCCCTGAAAACCATAGCTCCATCTTAGAGACTTCAAGAGCCTCTAAGGCTCTTTGGGCCCCCAGTAGGACTCAGAGCTGTTAGTTAAATTTTTAAACATTTGCTTCCGTTGGTCTGATGTTGTTTCAGTGATGGGCTTCTGTTGATTAAGGCACAGAAGCCGAGTTAGAGTCCTGGCTCCTGCAATTACTATTGTCTGATGTGGGGTAAAAACAGTTTCTTCATTTTGTAATAATCTCTTCCTCCCAAAGATATTTCCGTTATTAAGGAAAATAGTGTATTGGGTGCATTCACCTCTGTACAATTAATTCAGAGAAAGATGATGAGATTTTACATCATGTGATCTGGATTCAGTCCCTGGCTCTGGCCCTTTTAGCTGATATGATTTGAGCAAAATATGAGCATTCACACTCTATAAAAGGGGAATCCAACAATGACAACAATAATAATAGTACCTGACTCACCTTGAATAACACCTTTACATATTTTTGTGAAGATAAAATGGTATAGTTCACATGAAAATGTTTTATATACTATGGCACCATATAAATGATTATGCCTTAGGATGCAACTAGAGGGACAGACTTATGAAAGGAGGAAAGAATGCATAATTTATAAATTAAGATGATTCCTTTTGCTATGTAGACAGTTTGAACTTTAGGACCTCAGGAACAAAAGGATACTTCTTCTACAGATCATTTAAAAGCAGCTATTGGGCTTCCCTGGTGGCGCAGTGTTGGGAATCTGCCTGCCAATGCAGGGGTCACAGGTTCGAGCCCTGGTCCGGGAAGATTCCACATGCCTCAGAGCAACTAAGCCCGTGAGCCACAACTGCTGAGCCTGCGCTCTAGAGCCCGCAAGCCACAACTATTGAGCCTGCGAGCCACAACTACTGAAGCCCGTGCACCTAGAGCCTGAGCTCCCCAACAAGAGAAGCCACCGCAATGAGAAGCCAGAGCACAACAATGAAGAGTAGCCCCCGCTCGCAGCAACTAGAGAAAGCCCGCACACAGCAAAAAAGACACAATGCAGCCAAAAAAAAAAAAAAAAAAAAGCAGCTATTGCCTGAAATCTAGGTAATGAAACCTCATTAAAATGATTTAGGGAGACGGGGACTTCCCTGGTGGCACAGTGGTTAAGAATCCGTCTGCCATTGCAGGGGACATGGGTTCAAGCCCTGGTCCAGGAAGATCCCACATGCCACGGAGCAACTAAGCCCACGAGCCACAACTACTGAGCCTAGTGCGCCACAGCTACTGAGCCTGCGCGCCTAGAGCACTGTGCTCTGCAACGAGAAGCCATGCAATGAGAAGCCCGCGCACCACAACGCAGAGTAGCCTGCTCTCACCCCAAATAGAGAAAGCTGGCGTGCAGCAACGAAGACCCAACACAGCCAAAAATAAATAAAATTAAATAAGTTAATTTAAAAAAAAAAGATTTAGGGAGAAGGAGATCCTAAGTTGGTATCCCATAAGTAGTCATTTTTTTTACTTTTCCTGATTCTATCTATCTCCCCCTTTTTTGGGGTCTTTGCCTATACAGAATTGAGTTAATTCTCCTCTTTAGTTCATAGCACTTAACTGGTCCATATGAGGCCCCTCCTTTTAATTTATTCTCCTCCTTCATCTCCATCCCTGATCCCATTTCCCATCCTTACATAGTCCCTATTCTTGTGCTTGCAATGTGGATTTTTCCAATCTACCTTCTGTACATTTGTTTATATATCTGTAAAAATATTTTTTAGTATGTATGAAAATTTTGACATTTACACAATTATTGTGCTATAAATTTCATTTGTTTCACTTAGCAGTAGGCTTTTATTCATGTGGTAAGAATACTTACATGAGACCTACCTTCTTAACAAATTATGTGTATAATACATTATTATTGACTATAGGTACAGTGTTGTACAGTAGATCTCCAGAGCTTATTCATCTTGCTTAACTAAAACTTTATGCCTGTTGAGTAATTACTCCCTACTTCCCTCTTCCTTCAGTCTCTGGCAACTACCATTCTACTCTTTGATTCTATGAATTTGACTATTTTAGATACCTCATATAAGTGGAATCATGCAGCTTTTGTCTTTCTATGACTGGCTTATTTCACTTAGTAAATGTTCTCAAGGGTCATACATGTTGTCACATATTGCAGAATTTCCTCCTTTTAAGGGCTGAATAGTATTCCATTGTATGTATATGCCATTGTGAGATTGGTCGTCCTACTATATGAAGATCTAACTCATTTTTTTTTGACTGCTGCATATCATTCCATTTTAGGCAAGTGCTCTATCATACATACCTATTCCCCTAGAGAGGGATACACACTGCCCCCCAACTCCCACTGCCCAAAACAATGGTGCAGTGTTCCTCCTTGTGTGTCCCCTTGTACATCACGGTACCAGGAGTGGAGTCCCATTTTTCTGTTGGGCTTCTGTCTTTCCTTGAAAAATTTTGAGAATTTCTAATATATTCTGGAAGTTAATGTTTGCCTGTTATAGATGTTAAGATCTTCCAGTCCATGAGTTACTATTTATTAATAATTAATTAATTAATTAATTTTATTTTTGGCTGCGTTGGGTCTTCATTGCTGTGTGTGGGCTTTCTCTAGTTGTGGCAAGTGGGGGTTACTCTTTGTTGTGAGTGGGGGCTTCTCATTGTGGTGGCTTCTCTTGTTGCGGAGCACGGGTTCTAGGCACGCAGACTTCAATAGTTATGGCACGTGGGCTCAGTAGTTGTGGCTCGCAGGCTCTAGAGCACAGGCTCAATAGTTGTGGTGCAAGGGCTTAGTTGTTCTGTGGCATGTGGGATCTTCCCGGACCAGGGATCGAACCCATGTTCCCTGCATTGGCAGGCGGATTCTTAACCACTGCTCCACCAGGGAAGTGCCCATGAGTTAGTTTTTAATATTGTGTATAATGTTCTTTGTTCAATAGAAACCATGAGTTATTTTGATGTAGTCAAATTCCATCCTTACTCTTTTTAGGGATTGTATTTTGAGGGTCTATTTTAAGACACCCTTTTCTGCCCTGAGGTCCCAAAGGTTCTCCTGCAGGGACTGTTTCATAACTCTATTATTTCTTTATCATTTGTTCTTTCCCCAGTGACATATTAACTACTATAGTTTTTCTTAATATCCATAATATTTCTTAATATCTTTTAGGTCAAGCTCCTTATTTGTTCTTCCTTTTCAAAACTGTCTTAGCTGTTTATGGGCTTGTATTGTTCCATGTTAATCTTAGAAGCACTTTATCCTGTTCTCCCAAAATATTCTGCTGGAATTTTTTTTGAAATTGCATTGAATTTATAGATCAATTTGCAGAAATCTATATCTTTTAATTGTAAAGATATCAATCCATTCACATGATGTGACTTTACATTTATTCAAATCTTTGTTCCTCTTTTATTATAATTTTAAAACTTCTCTATAAAGATCTTTATTAGATCAGTTTGTAGACAGTTTTTAGCTTGTGTGTTATTGTAAATGATGTTTTATTTTCTACTATATTTTCTAATTGGTTATTGCTGGTATAAAAGAATGTTACTTATCTTTGATATTTTATTTCTCGAACTTGCTAACCTCGAACTCCTTTATTTATTACTTTTCATAGCTTATTAGTTCTCTTGTATTTTTATGTAAATTATATAATCTACAGACAATGGCAACTCTGTCTTCTCCCTTCCAAATTTTATCACTCTTATTTCAATTGATTGTCTGATTGCATTGGCCAAAACCTCCAGGACTATGTTGATCAATAGCATTCAAAGAAATTAGCCTTGTCTACTTCCAGACCCAATCATATCGTGGTTATGAAACTCACTGTCATATCTTCTTGGTTAGAAATGTGGTAGGTTTTTCCATAAGGCTCTTATCTTCCTGTGGTGGGGAAGGGGAATGGGGCAGAACCTGGCTAAAAAAGGAAATACATGAAAAGTCTTAGGTAACACTTATAAAGCCAGGGACTCATTATACCAAAAGCTGGGTAATTCTAGTAAAGATGCATTTTCAGTTTATACTTGAGTGATTACTATAATCCAAAATAAATCCCCTTCCTTTATTTTCACTCTATTCTCTCATGCCTTAAAATTGCTCTGAAGCCCCTCTGTCTTTAAACACCTCCAAACTCTTTCTTGATATGAGCCCACTGGCTTTTCTGTCTCTTCCTCTACAGGTCCTCCTTTCCCGCTTTATTATGTAGCTTACTTTTTCTCCTGGAGAAAACATAACCCTTCGTTTTTGGAAATAGAGTATCCAAATAGCAAGTGGGTGCAGAAAGAGGGCTGTGAACATTCTCATTATTAATTTTTATACTTTCTGCTTACATGGCTTGGCACATTGAGGCAGATAATTAGATATCCAGGTAGAAATATTTGGAAACTCTAGTTCCTTTGGCTCTATATCCCTCTGCCCTATCAGTCTAACCACAATTTGTTCAATATGACATCTGCCTCCATCACCATTGTGTCCTATTTATGCGATGAAATGTAGCTTTATCTGTTTATTTATGTAGGCAGCTGTATCACATTTCTGATCCATTTTGAAATTACACTTAACTAAGCTTCTAGTGTTACCCATTTATTTGTATAATTCGTTTTTGGATTTAATTGAAAGATTTTACATTTTTTCTTAAAATTCCATTCTGACGCTCTAACATATGAAGAGTTTTATAAACTGATTTCTGTTATCTAACATACTATCTATTGCTCCAATCATCTTGTCATCTGTGGAATTTGATAGGGAGGCCATCAGTGTGCTCATCCAAATCTTTGATAAATATGTCAAAAAGGACAGGGCCAGGGAAGAACCCTAAGGCACACCACTATAAAATTTCCTTCAGCTTGACATGGAATTAGCATTCTTGGACATGACTCTTCAATTATTGATGAAGTCACCTGACTGTACTTGCATTCACTCCACATTTCTGCACGTTATCCACAAGGTTTTCATGAGAAACACTGTCAGATTCCTTGCTGAAATACTAACACACTGTGTGTGCAGCATTTCCTTGACCTACCCAATTAGTAAATCCATGTATTATTCAGTTCTATTTTGGCTTCAAGTGACAAAGTTTCAACTTAAACTAGAATAAGCAAAAGAGATAATTTGTAATTTACCTAACTGTACATTCTATACCATCAGAGCACTGGCTCTTTCCACCTCTTGGCTCTACCATCCACTGTGTTGGCTCCATTCTTACATTGTCTCTCTACTCTTGGCTTCAAGATGACTACCCGCGGGCTTCCCTCATGGCGCAGTGGTAGAGAGTCCGCCTGCCGATGCAGGGGACACGGGTTCGTGCCCTGATCCGGGAAGATCCCACATGCCGCGAAGCGGCTGGACCCGTGAGCCATGGCCGCTGAGCCTGCGTGTCCAGAGCCTGTGCTCCGCAACGGGAGAGGCCACAACAGAGAGAGGCCCGTGTAACGCAAAAAAAAAAAAAAAAAGATGACTACCCGCAACCAGGGAGTTTTAACCCAACAGTTACTCTGACATCTAGAATTGAGTCTCATTGTCTCAGACAGGATCATGAGCCCATCTCTAAATCAAACCCAAGGAGATGGAAGGATCTGAGCAGCCAGCCTGGGTCACATGCCCACCCTTGAAGCTGGAGCTGGAGTTTGCTTCACCCAAATTACATAACCTGAGAAAACCTCAAAGATAGCAATGATATCAAAGGAAGAAGAATGAATGGATATTTTCTCACCCAACAAAAATGTCTCAGCCCTCAGTGTATGCTCCAAAGTATCTTCTCAGGAGCCTCACAACTCAAGGATTATTCATATTATGCCTACATTTGTATAATCAGTTACTTTATACAAATACACACACACACACACACACACACACATATATGGAATACATATATTCAAGTATGTATATATATATATGTCCAGTTGTTACACAGTTGGAAGCAAAGCTCTGTTTGGATAAACAATGTATCATCAGAAGTTTATTTCTATAGGGATGACTAATGAGTGTTCTCCACTCTGCAGCTGGCCGGCTGACTTCAAACCCACTCACCACAGAAATCTGGGCAAGAGAGTGGTCTACAGATGAGGGGTGAGGGTATCATGTATGTATTTGTGGTGAGTTGTCCTGCAATGAAGAGATAATTTCTTGTTCCTGATTTATCTGGATGGCAACAGTAATATATGGTCCAAAATATAGTGGTCTTAAAGCAACAGGAAATGCCAGGGGTGAAAGCTATAAGAACGAGAACTGTATTTGGCTTTAATATATCTATTACAATTCAGGGCTGAATTGCATTTTCAGAGATGGATTCTCTAAAGGCACTTAATGATCTGATTGGTTTGTCACCAAGGTACTTTTCTATGTGCTTAATTTTATTTGTTCCAACCACATTCAAGTCCATGGAGAAGTCTTACTCACTTGTGCAAATCTGCTAATGAGAGAGCCCAGCAATGAGCGCTAGAGAAGATGCTCTTAGGGAACACTTTAAGGGGATGCTCTTGCAGGGGATAACCTTGGGAACTTTTATTTCATGGAGCTTTTCTAGAATCATTTATAACCAGACTCAAGGACAAAATGAGGACACTTCAGGTCTGACTGCCTGATAAGAGCAGCTTTCTCATGTCTATGCTGTCAGGCATCCCAGAAAGAAAACCAATAGCAACAAAGGCAGGACCCCACTCCTGCTGCTTGACCACCCAAACAATACAATAAGGCCCTGGCCTGAACTATATACCTCTATACATTTTGGGTAGTGTCTGCTACCTTTCCTGTTCTTATTTAACAAATGTCCTGTCTTTTGTGTTAGACACACTTGATGTTATCAGAGTCAATATCTAGGCAGCAGCAGAATCACTATATCTTACTTACACTGAGAGACAGATAGGCTGGCAGCAGAGAAATAACAAGAGGATTGTCAATTGTCGGGAATATATTAAGCTTTTCCTGAATGTAGTAGATATAAGAATGAAAGCAAAAATCTGTTGGGAATTTTGCAGCTATGCTATGAATATTAGTATTCATATGAATAATAATTCATATTAATTATATTAGGGGACCACCTTCAGAGAATGTAGGGAACCAGTGGATATCTTAGGAATCCAATAGAGAAGACAAATAAGCCTCATGTTTTGACACGGTAGAGCCAACCGTATAACCATAGGAGTGTTGGGGCATCCTAGCACTTTTCAGACTGATCAATAACATTAAACACTGCAGTTAAGTCTGACAAAATGAAACTAGCAAGAACATATCAATGAACACAAAGAACCTGATCATTATCACTCCTAGAGTGTAAAAAGCAACAAAATTGTAATTTATCTGAGGGTCCCACCATTAGAAAATAGGACAGAGTCTGAATTTCCTTTCTCATTTTCACAATAAGAAAGTCAATCCAGTGCTCCAGGCGCTATTACATTAAATACTGATATGGAGTCACTGTATAGTAAGTTTTCCTTCTAAGAAATTGATTAATCCTTAATGAAGAATAGGGAGACAGAGCCCAACCTAAATGGGTAATTCGTTCAAATACAGTTGACTTTTGTCTTTAGAGTCATTCTTTTCCCATATTACACAACGAATGATTTTCTTTGGAATTTAATTTTTCTGACAGTAACACATACATACCTAATAAATCTTTCTAGATTCTAAATGGACACTCTTGGAAAACTTTCATTTGGCACAAATGAAAATGAGCTAAAGCTAGCAGGGAACTGCCTTAAAACCTATGTTTCATGTCAGGCCCAACAATCAATAGTGCCCACTAAGGATAAAAAGATATATATATATGTGGTTGGCTGCAAGGCTTCTGCTCCTGCTGCTTTCTGAACCCTTTGAGGCTATCAGCGTTCTCTGTGCTTCTAGGGAAGAGTGGAGGGTACAGGTTTCTGGAACTAAGAGGGCCCTGAGATGTCCATCTGCATCAGAGCTACACAGAGCCATGGAGGTGCGTCACTGTCAATTCAAGAGTTCAGTTCCATTCACTTCAGCTCAAAAGTTTTCTGCTGAGCACTTAAGTACAGAGGTGTAATGACAGCTAGAGATAGGAAAGGTGCAAAAGACACAATTCCAGTCCTCAAGATGCATATCATCTAGGACTTATTCAAAGCACCCACACATGAGCTAAATAGTCAGGATCAATGTGTGATGATAATATTTACCAAGCTACATGCAGAGATGCTAAGTGGGTGGAGTTATTTTTTGGATTGAAGTGTAAAGAAAATGACAGGGTCATCTTTTGGCCTTAGGATGCACACACCTACGGTATCACTGGAAGAGTGTCCCAACTGAGATGTGCCTTAGGAGCTCTGGATGAAGAAACCCAATGGGGAATGCTCTTGGTAAGCTAAAAAGGTGTGTTTTCTGGAACTGAGTGTGTATTTTTCTGGAGATCCCAGCAGAGCACTGCTCAGAGGATGGCCAATGAGATGTTCCATACAACTTGCAGATGACCTCTAACCAAATAACCAGAAACTGGAGGGGGCCGCCCAGTCATTATTTTGCTGTTCCCCATTCCAGGATCACACAGAATTGGGGAGCTTACCTGGATCCCAGAAAAAAAGGGATCAGACTGCTAACTGTCTATTCCAGTCTGAAGATGCTGACCATATTCCAGTCTGAAGAAGCTGACCATTCTTATTTACTGAGCCCATAATGGCCCCTTAAAGTCTTGTGACTCTGCTGTTTTGAGACACAGTGGCATATAGGAATCTTTGCTAAGGCTTTGAACATGGTCTCACCCCCTGGGTAGAACCTAAAGCCAATGTTTGTGAAGTTGTGCCTTTTGCGGGGGACATTGCCGCAAAGGACACACTCAGTTCTCTATCTCAGCAAACTCTACGCCCTTTTCTGAATCTTAAGTAATCACTCTCTCTCTCTCCTGTGGCTACCTTCAAAGTCTTCAGGGAACTCAGGTTTTAAGAACGTGCCTTGCAAGGTATCAGTTAATACAAATTTCCCTCCAAGGAAGAAGACAGCCAAAAAGCTGGGCTGCCTTTGTGGAGTGGGGTAGGGAAAAATAGATGGGGAGATCTCCTATTAATTAATATTTCAAGGTGTTTTCCTGCCACACCTGGATATTTGGAATTTTTCTTATAGACAATGATGCTTTAAGTGGTAAAATGATTCTTCTGAGAGCAGGGGGCAGGATGGATTGGAGAGGGGAAGGCATTATTGGGAAACCAGTTAGAAGTGTATTGTCAAAATCTAGACATGATGTGAAAGATCCTGGACCTTAGTAATGGCAGTGGCCATAGGAAACAGGACAGACATTAGAGGCATATAGAGGAGACTTTAATCACTGACTAGACACAGAAGTTGTACGAGAAGGAGGAGTCAACGACAAATGTGAGCTTTCAAGTCTCAGGGACTGGAAGATATTGACTTGGAGAGATAGGAAGGGGAAAGAGGGGGCATGGAGATATGAAAGTGTTAGCAAGATAGTCAGTGACGTGAGATATTCAACCAGATGAGCAAGTTGTGAGGTTGAAATTCTGGAAAAGAACTAAGGGCTAGGGAAGAAAATTTGGGGACTCACTTGAAAAAGGAAATAGTTGAAAATGTGAAGATGAATGAGAACTCTGACAGAAAAGTATAAAGGAAACCAAGACAAGGCTGGTTCCTGGAGTTTGCTGGTGTCTGGCACAGGCAGCTAAAATCCAGAAAACTGTCTCATGAAAAGGAAGAGAATCTCTTCAGAGATCTGTCCCTGAAGCCTCAGGGTCAAGTCAGGGTCAATGAAACTAGACATTTTAGAAAGAACAGGAAGAATGGGAATAGCCAACTCAATATCAAGTTGGGAAACTAATATTAAAAAGTTATTGGAGTGGGTTTCTAGCATCTTTGTGAGAAAAGATTTAGTCATTTAGTGGGAAGACAAACAAGGATTTCAGGAAAAACTAGGTGGTGAAGAAAAGGAGACAGGGCTTATAGACCCATTCTTTAAGAAATCTGGCTGTGAAAATATGGTGACAAATAGAACAATAGCTAGAGGGTATTGTAGAATAAAAGGAAGAGTTGTTTCCTCTTTCCACATACCTCAAGAAAATATCTTTTCTGAGGGCCAGAAGTATCAGCCAGATACTGTTGAAGGAAATAACCAGGTTTTATAAGAGTTTGCCATTTGTAATAGGCATAGTGGAAGCTGTTTGCCTAGATTACTTGGCTCAGGCTCTACCATGACTCAATAAATGATTAAATGTCCATTTTTGTGGCTTTCTGAAAGAGACATTGACCACCATGGCACGGTCAGCAAATGACAGGGGGTTCTTTATTCTCTGTTGTTATCACAGTCACTAAAGTTGACCACTCCTGCCCAGTGGCTGTCAGTTCACTGCAGAAGATACAGGAAAGAGAGCAAGAAGTTGGAAAGGAAATGTATACTGCAGTCCCACACAGAGATCCAAAGGGCTGGATCTAGACGTGTTCTCTTTTCAGAATTTGGATTAGAAATAGGCAGAGATGGAGTCTAGGAGAACAGTGCCTCTGGCATTATGACTCACTCTTTAAGGATTTCATTAGGAGGGGAAGTACATGTCCTTCAGCCAGTCATCAGCAAATCACCACTGGCCGCTTATTCTACCAAATCCTGCAGAATTTAGCTGGAGAGGGTAAGAATCTGGAGGTGGAAACTTCGACATTGTAAGGATTTCCTTGCCTAAATCCAATCTTTTCTATTTCAAGTCATGAAAACACATATTTTTAGATGGATTGATAGACATAGACACATACAGAGTGCATATATATTATCTTTTCATAAACATTTACCTGTCAATGTCGGTAACTTAGGGTGCCTTTAAATAAAATCCCAACTGAATTAACCTAAAATACGATGTTCTCTATACCAGTTCCTAAGAAGATGGATCCTAAGAAGGACTACTTAAATTCCTTCCAGAGAAAATAGGGAATAAATGAGAATACCAGGTAGAGTTAGAGGGTTATTATGATGAACTGATTTCTGTATAATATGACGGAAGATTAGAGCTCATAGGGTTCTGCATTTTAAAATAAATCACTGCATGGAGGCAGAGGAAACATTACTAAGACTTTTGTTCTGATGTCTGGTTAACACTTTCCTCTCTTCAGAGATTTCAAAATTTCAGAGGGAAAGCACAATTTAAGCAGTCCTTTCACCCATTCAACAAAAAAGGCATTGAGGGCCTCCCGTGAGCTAGGCACAATGTTAGGCTCCAGGACAAGAAGGTGAACAAAAAAGACCTTTCTCATTCCTGGAGCTGAGAGGAGAGTGGGGAGAGGGGGAGAGCAGTAAACAATACCGGCACTGATGAATGTGTAATTACAAACTGAGATAAGTGCTTTAAAAGAAAAGAATGGAGCCCTCTAAAAAGCAAAGAACAAAGGACTCAAGGTGGAAGGGGGGTGCAGGGACACGGAAAGGCTTCCCTGAGAAAGGGCTGTTTGAGCTGAGAACCAGGTTGAGTTAAAGCTAACCAAGGAAGGGGTCGGGGGAAGCTGCCGATACCCAGAGAAGAGCATGCGCAAAGGTCGATCCCGCCCCCAAGCTCAACCCTCACAGGGGCCTGGCTGTGCAGCTCCTAGTTAAGGGTTTAGTCTTTATTCCGAGAACAGTGGGACGCCATTCAAGGGTTTTAAGCAGGTTGGTGACATGATCAGATTTGTGTTTTGAAAGAGCACTCTGGCTGCCACGTTGAAAACAAATTGCAAAGACATTGTCTAAAAGCCATTGTTTCACAAAGTAAATGCTAAGGCCTGCAGCTGTCACAATCACTTGCTTGTGGTCACCTGACCCCACTCATATTTTTCTGCCCCCCTGTGGACATTTGGAAGCTATTTGAGGCTGAGGATTAAGAATTTATTGATCCCAGATTATTATATGATTATGTCAACCTTTGGGCTAGAGACACAAGACCTTTCTGTCTGCTCAAAATTTTGATTAGCATGACGAATCACCATCCTTGTCCGTGATTGAACAAACAAGGCCTAACAAACAAACTTCCGCATTTTACAGTCAGTCACGGTATCATATTACCCTTCTCCTCCTTCCACCTCCATCGTTGTAAATGCTCATCATCTTTCTAGAGGCCCCGTCTGTGTTTTGACTCTCCATGTATCTCACCCTGTCTCTGACTTCCCTGGTTTCTCATCATGAGCCCCTGGTCAGTCGTTTCAACAGTGCTCTTGCTGTGGTGCGTGACTGAGGACAGCAGAGAAGGCACCGTCAAGAGCAAGGCAGAGTCTTGGGTACCGGGCAGATTCCAGTCATCCTGAGTCGTTTGTAACTTTATTATAGAAAGGCCTGATTGCATAGGCCAAGTTACCAAATTTCAACTAACCAGGACTAAAACCATGAGTGTGCAATTGCCCTCACCAGAACCCTGCATTGCCCTCAGGTTGCCTCAGCAGTAGTCCTGGAGCCCAAGGAGGGCTGAGCTGCAGTATACGCTGGTGGTCTCGGCTGACATACACAGAGGAAAGCAGGGACGGGGAGCCAGGCCGGTCCTGATGATCCCAGCCTGGAGAAACCACCTTTCACCATACCGGCTGTGAAATGTTGCTGTAGAGCTGATGTGCTTAGGGAGCATCCAAAACCTCCCCTCCACCGTGTGAAAAACTCTCTTCAACATTCCAGGCAAGTGGCCATCCCTTGGTGTCAATAACATGGCTTTAGTTGTTATATCTTCCTTATATGGAGCCTAAGCAGACTCCTCCCTTAACTTCCACTAACTTAAACTAACTGTGGCCTCTGCCACCACATAGAAGGCGAATTCTTCCTTGACAAGGTGGCCCTTTAGTACCTTAAGTGTGTCATTATGTTTCCTCAATCGTCTCCATGCTGAAGCTCCCTATTTTCTTGCATGGGTGCTTCTCTGGTGAGGTCACTAGGGCCCTGTTGTCTTGGCTGTACTTCTCTGGACTTGCTAAGAGTTTGAAAAATACCATTCTTGAGAAATGTGTAATTGGCTGATTAAACAAGCTGGGCCCAATCAACTTTATTCTTGTATCCGTTCTTTTCAAACCAGTTCTTTTTCCATCCGTGTACAAAATTCAAAACAGACCCCATAGCTTTTCCACTATGAGAAATATTATTAGTCTCTTTGTTTGGGCACTAAAAATCTAATAACTCTGTCCCAGTCCAATCCACCCCAGTTCAGTCAAAATTCCAAATACATGTCCAGTTTAGGGCTTACCCCCCACTCCTGCTCAGATCTGACCCAGTCTTTGAAGCCTGGAGTTGTGAACAGTGTGGTTGCCTGCTTTACTGTTTCATAGCTCTTCCTCTTCTTCTCGGCAGCTGCTGTTTCCAACCACACCAGAGCTGGGCTGGGGTTGAAGAGACTCAGGGAAACTGGCTGGTACAGTTAGGTCTGTTGATGTCCTCTAGGCATAAGAGATAGGCAAAGCTGATTCTCTTATGTGGCACTTTTGCCTGTTCCTCAGAGATGCTCTGCTGGTGACATCTAAGCCACTGCTTCTCAAAGTGTGGTCCACAAATGAAAAAGTTATTATCACCTGGGAGTTTGTTAGAAATACACATTTTGGAGCCCTTCCATCCTAAGGAATCAGAAACCCTAGGAGTACGGCCCAGGAATCTGTGTTTTAACAAGCCCTCTGGGTGATTCTAATGCAGGCTAAAGTTGAGAAACATCGATCTAAACAATGGCTCCTCCCCTCTGGCTGGTCACTTACAACTTTGTTCATACCCTGGGTTCCTGGGCACATTGCACCTCCAGGCCTGTGTTCTCCTGCTGAGCTGAGCCCACAAACCAACCTCAGGAAACTACACTTTCCCTGCAGCTAAAGGCGGCACATTTCCCTCCCAACATTATCTTCTCATTGCTGTACTCCTCAGGGGTCCTTGCACCTAGATTGTCCATCTTAGACTTATGGGGACATGTAGATGTGAATGTCTCTGTGCCCCAAACTTCAGGAAGTAAGTGCCAAGCTCTGAAGATGTTCTCTTGAAGCCTCCCTCTCTTGGCTTAAGGAGAAGAGTATGCTCCCCTCCTTTACCTCCTATTGAAGTGGGTGATGAGCTCTTGCTGACCAAACTGGACTTATGATCTGTTAACATGTTTCATGAAATGGATCTAGCACACCCCTTTGGGACATGGGAGGACTTTGATCACCCTTGTACTATTCATGTCCTTTGGGGCCTACTGCAAAAATCCAAGACAACAGTAGAGTTAATATTTAACATCTTTTTGGACATGGCAACCAAAACTCAGTCCAATTGGGTGGTCGTACTTTGTTCTGCATGCTACTTTTAGAAATGCAGTCCAAGCTTACATTGGTCAGATCCCAGCATTGACATATAAGGAATATATTGTCAATTTCCTTAAATAATTTTCACTCATGTTCCTCTTAAGTCATGTCTCCCAAAATTTATTCTTAGTTAGGTCTTTGTGTCAGTTTTAAAACTGATTTATGCTTCTCTTTATATTTAGCATGGTTATGTGCCACTCACGCCTTCTTGTATTCATACACTGCTGAGCTCATGGGACTTTTCAGACATTAACTTGCCTAATATCTAGACTATCTGTCCAACTATGCTATCTACTTTTAAGTGAAATAATCACTGTTCCCATTATTCCTAGCGTTTTTCCTTCTTGTTGATCAGAATTAAGAACAAATTGCTCATTTCCTGATCAATTCCTCTACATCTGAGAGATGAAATCATCAACAAGGCAAATGAAGAACTTATCAGATGTCCTGCTGTCATTGCATTAAATATCCTACAGATGCATTAAATATCCTACAGAGCTATGCACCTTTCCTAGTTGGGCACACACTGCTGCTTGGTAACTGATTTCTTAACTGCTCTTTATTGCATCTCCATGGAGCTTACACTAACTCTTCTTTACCCCTTAAAATCCAGGCACCATTTCTTCCCATCACTACTCATAGATGACCCCTCATCCATTTAACTAAAGAACTAACGTCAGACAATATGAGCTCCCTCAACTTCTTGCCTCTTGACCTCAAAATCTCCCATAATTTGATTCTTTTACTTTCTCCCTGTTATTATCTCAGAAAACATACCTCTTATGCTTGCCAAGACCATGCCTCCATCTTTGTCATCTTTTCTCATCCTCTTTGGGACTTTCATTTCTTGTGCCTCCTTAATGTGTCTCTCTCCACTAGCCCCCTGACACTGGCCAAAAAAACAACAGTTTTAGTCCCATATCCTACAAACCAACCAACAAGAAAACACCCCTAGACGCTGAAGCTGCCATCATGTTGTTTTCCTTTGCTTCACTCCTGTTGACCAATCTCAGCTCGCTTTTCTCCATTCTCCTGATAACTTTCCATTCAGAGTTACTCAATGATCTCCTAACCATCAAATTCAACAGCTTTTTCTTATTTTTCTTCTTCTTGGAACCATAGACTTTTCATATTACACTTTATAGTCTTGACTCTCCACTGGGCACATGATAAGTCCTCAATAGAGATCAGTCTCGATCGTTGTAATCGCATCAGCTTCAAAACTGATCTCCCTACTGAAAATCTCATTGTATATTCCATTGTCAGAATTACTTTTGTAAAGGAAATACAGCTTTGCTTAAATCTCTTAAATAATCTAGCCCCAATATCCATCTCCAGCCTTATTGCCTAATGTTTCTTTTTTTTTTTTTTTTTTTTTGCAGTACGCGGGCCTCTCACTGTTGTGGCCTCTCCCATTGCGGAGCACAGGCTCCGGATGTGCAGGCTCAGTGGCAACGGCTCACGGGCCCAGCCGCTCCGTGGCATGTGGGATCTTCCTGGACCGGGGCACGAACCCGTGTCCCCTGCATCGGCAGGCGGACTCTCAACCACTGCACCACCAGGGAAGCCCCCTAATGTTTCTTGACACACCAACCAAAGTGGATAACACAGGATAGAACCATTTCCCTCTTCTCCAAACAAAATGTTTTTTATTTCTTCAAGCTTTTGATTATGATGTTTTTCCACTTTGAACTTCTCCTCCATCCCAGTTCTTTGTCATAGTACTTATTCTTTAAAATCTATCACAAATGCTACCTCTTCTGTGAAGACTTGCCTGATTCTGTTAGATGAGTGACTTCTTTTCCTCTAAATTTCTATAGTCTATTGGCATCCCTCATGTTATGCATTCAAATACACGAATATGAATAATCACTAAATTTAGGCAGCATAACTTTTTTTCTAAAATGACTACATCTTTCTCACACAAGGAAAACAGTATAAAACCAATCCAGGGCTTCCCTGGTGGTGCAGTGGTTGAGAGTCCGCCTGCCGATAAGGGGACATGGGTTCGTGCCCCAGTCTGGGAAGATCCCACATGCCGTGGAGCAGCTGGGCCCGTGAGCCATGGCCGCTGAGCCTGTGCATCTGGAGCCTGTGCTCCACAATGGGAGAGGCCACAACAGTGAGAGGCCCTCATACCGCAAAAAAAACAATTAAATTAAAAAAAAAAAAAAAACCAATCCACCTTTCTTGTCTTGCATTAGTTTAGACAAAACACCATCTGAGAACTGGGAAAACCATAATTTTCTTTAATGTTTTGCCTGTAATTTGTAAAACAACAGAAAATATTCCTGTGGACGTGTTTAAAATTTTTCCCAGATGCCATAATCTCAGTACTGTATGGCAATGTCTTCATGACACCCACTGAACATCCAGATGCTGAAAGAGTCTGGAGGACAGGAACTAAAATGATTAGCAATTGTGGAAATAGGCCCTTTGTGGAAGTAATTTATATATGAAGAAGAAGAAGGAGGAGGAGGACAAAGAGGAGGAGGAGGGTGAATTATTTGACTCAGAGAAGAAAAGGTAGCGGCAGGAAATGTTAGTTATTAGTATCTGAGTGTCTAAAAAAACTATTATATGAGAGACAGTGAGCAGCTTTTTCGTGTTCCTACTCAGAGGAGGACAAATGCTTTGGGCTGTTGCATGAGAGATTACAAAAAGACAGTGGGATAAGTCTCCAGACTCTAAAGTTGATAAAATTGTGAGGTGTGATAACATGTTGTCAAAGAAAGGGAGGAGAGACATCTTTCTACACTGGGGTCAGGGTGGTACCTTGGCTGAAAGAAAAGATACTGGAGATAGGGTTTTTATTCCCATGAGGTCACACATGTAGAGAAATGATTCTATCACACAGCGTATGAGAGAGCTCTTTCAGGAATCTAATTAGGAATCTAATCTATACTCAAGGAAGGAAGAAAGGTTCTGAGAATATGGCCCTGTGGGTAGATGCAGTCTTTGAAATGACATTCTGTTTACTTCTCATGGATCACCCACTCCCTAGCACTGTGACTCTGGGAAAGTTATTCGACTACTCTAAGAATCAGTTTTCTCATCTGCAAAGTGGGGATAATAGCTGTGCCTCCTTCACAGAGATGAGAGTACTCTCTGAGATGATGCTCAATAAATGTTAATTTTTAAAATTGTATTCGATACGTAGCACCTTCTAGGTACTATGTTAGGCATATTCCCAATCATTATCTCCTTTACAGAGCAATCATCCAAGCCCTATATAAAACAGATGATGTGACGACTTTTCACCAGAGTTATGTTCTTTAATTAAAAATGAAAGCCCTAGGTATCAAAGACCAGCCTGCTGAGTTTCCTTACCTTTCCCAACCACGAGACATTTCCCTGACGTCTGCAGCATGTCTTTGACGTCTGGGACAGAAGACCAATTTGCCTTTACCCCCACATGGCTCCACCTGTCACCATTATTATGTGATCTTTATAAAATTAAACAGAGAATATAGCAACCTTTTTTTTTTTTTTGCTATGCTTTCTACCAAAGCCATTAAGCTGACAAATATGGTGTCTGTTTAAAAAGATGAATGGATACAAGAAAGAAAATTCCTGTATTTAAGTTTATATTTTCAAAACAGTATTTATACCCACTAAAGTATGTGTCATCAATTTGAGCTATAATGTATTTCTCATCATCTGATGAACTTGTGATAGAGGGTCTATTTTTAGCCAGTGGTTATTATAGAAAGCATATTTTCCTCTGGGTCATTGCTTCTTTCTTCCTCTGCCACTTACCTTCACAAAAAACCATTTTCTCAAGGATTCCAGGGTGTGAATCCTTTAACTCTTCTCTGTTTCTATCAAGAGATCACCATTCTGATCTGGGCAGTAGTTACTGTGTATCAATATAGACAACTGGTAAGCTTTCAATACCCCCATTTGAGAGTCAGTTAAGAAGCACAGAATGCTAAAGTTACCTATGTAGTTGTATTAGAGTGTGTGTGTGTGTGTGTGTGCACGTGCGTGTATGTGTGCGTGTCTGTATACATATGCATTCCCTTTATTTATTTATTTATTTATTTATTTATTTTTTTTTTGCTGTCCGCGGGCCTCTCACTGTTGTGGCCTCTCCCGTTGTGGAGCGCAGGCTCAGTGGCCATGGCTCACAGGCCCAGCCGCTCCAAGGCATGTGGGATCTTCCCAGACCGGGGCACGAACCCGTGTCCCCTGCATCAGCAGGTGGACTCTCAACCACTGCGCCACCAGGGAAGCCCTCCCTTTTTTTAAGGAAAGTTTGGATACTCAGGAGCAAGGATAATGAGACATATGCTCCATTCTTAGCAAAATAAAGAGTTCAGTACAAAGCATTATATGTAGCTTAATGCAAAAATATATTAATGACTATCTCTATGCTAATAGTGAAATTTAAAAATCCGAACTGCACGGTTGAATTTATATGGCTGAGTCAGAAAGAGTCATCATAATTGGAATTCAGCAACATGTCTGGATGATAGAAATCAGTGGGGCATGACAACCTTTACTTTGAGTTATACATAAAGATAGCTTAGGACTGGAATGAGACATGTGTGATGTATAAAGGAATCCTTAGACACTATGAAAATAGTTCGCCACTGTGAAGAGAAAAGGGGAAGGTTAAATTACTTTGGCTATAAAACCCCATGTAAGGCTTCCCTGGTGGCGCAGTGGTTGAGAGTCCGCCTGCCGATGCAGGGGACACGGGTTCGTGCCCCGGTCCGGGAGGATCCCACATGCCGCGGAGTGGCTGGGCCCGTGAGCCATGGCCGCTGAGCCTGAGCATCCGGAGCCTGTGCTCCACAACGGGAGAGGCCACAACAGTGAGAGGCCCGCGTACCACAAAAAAAAAAAAAAAAAAAAAGGAAAAAACCCCCATGTAATGCAAAAACCAACTGAACCAACTTTGTTTTCCAGATGTCTTAAGAACTGCATAATTGCAGAAGTTGGAGGAGTATATGAAGATGATTTCAGGGTATGCCTGATACATTATTACAGAAACAGCAACAATAATGATAAAAGTTTTAAATGATCCCAAGATGAACAAAGGAAATACTACTGCACAGGTTTAATAAGACATCCTTTTATAGAAGATGCCTAAACTATCAGCCTTTAGAGTAAGAACCACTTGAGTTTGAGCCCCAGTGTCACCACTTACTCTCTGTTGGACCTTGAAAATGTCCTTTACCTCACTGAGCTTTAGTTTGCTCATCTGTAAAGGCTGACCAAACAGGGCTAATGTGAGGTTTAAATGAGATAATAAAATAAATTTCTTAGCATAGAGTCAGGAGCAAGGATTAAGGGCTCAATAAATGTCAGCTATGGTGTTGATAATGATGAAGAAGAGGAGGAAGGAGAGAATGAAGAGGAAAATCAGCTAGATTGTCTATCTATAAATGCTTGTTAAAAGAGACTCCCAAGAAGAAACAATTGTCTGATGATGAAATGAGAGAATCCTCTCCTTCTAGGGGAAAGTTATATTATAGTAAATCATTTAGGTGCATTCCTATCTGTCCTTGTAGAAGAATATTCACTGTAAAATTGAAATGGGGTCATATGACTTCTCTCAGATGGAAAGAGGAATTTTTTTTACCTAGAATTAAGAACAAACCTTAAATATGCTATTAAAAAAATCTGTCCTTTGGCTAAATCCCTATATAGCTAAGAGTTTATGAAAGAGAGCAGTTTCTTCACTGTCCCTGAGTCTGCAGGGACAGTGGGGGTAGAATGTGGCACATCAAAAGTTAAGGCATGATGAGCAGCAGTTCTTGAAATTGACAAGCCAATCCTAATATTTATATGAAAATGTAAAAGACTTCAAATATTTGGAGCAATCTTGAAAAAGAATAACAAAGTTGGAGAACTTACACTACCTGATTTCAATATTCTGGGAGGCTACAGTAATCAAAGCAGTGTGACTGTGGATTCACAGAGCAATGGAACAGAATACAGAGCACGAGACTCCCATACAGGTGGTCACTGGATTTTTGGCAAAGGTGCCAAAGTAATCCAATAGGAAAAAGAAATTTTTATCAATAAGTTGTACAATAAATAAAAGGAAATAAGTATCAATAAATAGGATATCCATATGGAAAAAAGTGAACCTTGGCCTCTACCTCACATATACACATACATTAATTCAAGATGGATAACAGACCTACACATGAAAGTTAACACCATAAAATTTTAGTAGAAAACATAAAAGAATGTCTTCATGATTTGGGGGTAGGCTAAGGTTTCTTTTGTGTGTGTAATGGGACAAAGAAACACTAACCATAAAAAATGTTTTGATAAATTAGTCTTCATTAAATGAAAAGCTTCTTTCATCAAAAGACACTACTAAGAAAATGAATAGGCAAACTGAAGACTGGTAGAAAATATTTGTAAAACAGATATCCGACAAAAGACTGGTATCCAGGATCTAAAGAACTTTTACAACTCAGGGACTTCCCTGGTGGTGCAGTGGTTAAGAATCTGCCTGCCGGGCTTCCCTGGTGGCGCAGTGGTTGGGAATCCGCCTGCCAATGCAGGGGGCATGGGTTCGAGCCCTGGTCTGGGAGGATCTCACATGCCACGGAGCGACTAGGCCCACGTGCGACAGCTGCCGAGCCTGTGCTCTGGAGTCCGTGAGCCGCGGCTGCTGGGCCCACGTGCCACAACTACTGAAGCCCATGTGCCTAGAGCCCGTGCTTCACAACGGGAGAGGCCACTGCAATGAGAGGCCCGCGCACCGCAACGAATAGTGGCCCCCGCTCGCCGCAACTAGAGAAAGCCAGTGTGCAGCAAAAAAAAGACCCAACGCAGCCAAAAAAAAAAAAAAAAAAAAAAAAGAATCTGCCTGCCAATGCAGGGGACATGGGTTCGATCCCTGGTCTGGGAAGATCCCTCATGCTGGGGAGCAACTAAGCCCATGTGCCACAACTACTGAGCCTGTGCTCTAGAGCCCGTGAGCCACAACGACTGAGTCCGTGTGCCACGACTGCTGAAGCCCATGTGCCTAGAGCCTGTGCTCTGCAATGAGAGAAGCCACCGCAATGAGAAGCTCGCACACTGCAACAAAGAGTAGCCTCCGCTCGACACAACTAAAGAAAGCCTGTGCACAGCAACAAAGACCCAACGCAACCAAAAATAAATAAATAAGTAAATAAGAGCAATCATTAAAAAAAAAAAAAAGAACTTTTACAACTCAGTAATATAAAGTCAAATAACTCAAAAATAAAGGGGGCAAAAGACTTGAAGATGTTTTCCAAAAGAAGATGTATGAATGGACAATAAGTACACAAGAAGATGTTTAACAACATTAGTCGTTAGGGAAATGTAAGGTAAAACTACAATGAATACCAGTATGTATCCATGAGGATACATACTAAACTAAAAAAAAACTGACAACATCAGAATTTGATAAGGATATAGAGTGATTAAAACTTGAAAATATTATTGGTAGGAGTGAAAAATAGTACAATCTAAAGTTAGTACAATCTACTTTATGACCCAGAAACTCTACCCCTAGGTATTTACCCAGGATAAATTAAAATATGTGTCTACAAAGGCTTGTACAATACTGTTCATAGCAGATTTATTCATTATAGCTAAAAACTAAAGACAGTCCATCAACAAGATAATGTAGAAACAAATTCTGTTCTATTTATGCAATGGAATACTGCAATAAAAAGGGGAAAAGCCATACTGATTACAGACAACAATATGAACAAATTTCAGAAACAATACTGAGGGGGAAAAAGAAATTTTAGAACAGGCAAAAGTAATTTATGGCAGAAAATGTCAGAACAGTGAGTGCCTGGGGGCGGGAATAATTGACTGGGAAGGAGCATGTGGGAGCTTTCTGGAGTGTTGGTGATGTTCTATATAGGGGTTTGGGTTATATAAGTGTCAAAACTCATGGAATGTTTCTTTAAGATTTGTGCATTTCATTACATATAAATTTTACCTCAAGTAAAAGTAAGACCATAAACAAATATTGAACCCTAATTAATAATATGCATACTGAAATGTTTGGGGGAAAGTGTACTGACATTTGAACTGGCTTTGAAATGCCTCAAAAAATAAGATGGGTTGATAGATGCATTGAGGGATGGATAGATGGACTGTTACATGATATGTGATAAATCATGTGACTGATATGTGATAAAGTAGGTATAGTAAAATGTTAATGGCACAGTCTAGGTGGAGGGTATGTGGGTGTTCACTGTAAAATCCTCTCAACTTGTCTGGATTTTTGAACAGTTTTGTAATAATATGTTAGAAAAAGAAGTTAAGGTTGAATGGGTAGTTGATGGGTTGATCTGGGTCTGACCAAGACCCAGATGAGTGAGTCTGGTCCTCTCCTGTGGAGTATAGAATAGAAGAACCAGGAAGGTTTTAAGCAGGGCAGTGCTATCATCAGATTTACATTTTAGAACGACCTCTCTGCCTGAAGTGTACAGGGTGAATTGTAGGCAGAGGGAGAGGAACTAACTGCAGTCTAGGAGACCAGTTAGGAAACTATTCCAGTTGCACATGTGAGATATTTAACAGGGTAAGGTCTATAGAATTACAGTAGGTGATAGCTAGGTAATGGGGGAGAGGGCCAGGAAGGAGTCCAAAAGGGCACCCGGATTTCTGGCATTGTTCACAGAAAGAATGGCCCGACAACCTCTGGAGGAAATGGAGATGAAGCAAATGAGGGGTTGAGGGTGGTGGGTGAGAAGAGATGTTTCATTCCATATCAGACATGCTGACTTTGAGGTTCTCTGTGGTTCTCTGAGATGAAGATGTCCAGGTGGCATTAGCAATAAGGGTCTAGAGCTCAGAGAAGTCTAGGTTGGAGATATGGATTTTGAAATCATCAGCTAAATGATGGCAGTTGAAGCCATGCCAATGGATAAGATGGTCCAGGGGGAGAACATAAGTGAAAGAGCCCTGGGGTTACTCACTCTTTAGGGTTTGGCTGAGGAAGAGGAGCAGGCAAAGAAGGCCAAGGAGGAACAATGTAGAGCAATGTTTGTGGATCTCAAAAGGACTAAGGGCAAAATTCATATAGAAGAGGGTACAAATAACTCTGTTCCGGCTTTTGGAGTGGGAAGAACTGGGCGCAGGAAAGTTTTCACAAAGGAAATACCAGTGGAACAAGACTTTAAAGGGTGAATAGTTTTCCATGTGAACAAGGGAGGTAAAAGAAAGGCAAAAGGAACAAAACGATAGGCCAGAAGTTTCAAGGAGTATTTAGGGAATTTCAGGCCATGTTTTGTGGGGGTTTGTTTTGTTTTGTTTTGTTTTTGACCCTAGGTTGGGGATTACAGTTTGGCTTTTTCACCAAATATCAGCCTGTTGGAATATAGTGTTGGGTTAGGGAAGGACGATTTCTGTACTTCTCCCCGATATAAACTACTAGTTTTCAACTGCAGTGCACACCAGAATCCCCTGGACAGCTTGTTAAAACAGAGTGCTGGGCTAGACCCCCAGAGTTTCTGATACAGTAGGTATGGGTGGGCCTGATAATTTGAATTTCTAATAAGATCCCAGGTGATGCCAATGCTGCTGCTCCAGGGACCACACTTTGAGAACCACTGAGAATGCAGAGAAGAAGAGGTGCCACACTACCCCCCAGAATCAACTTCTAAGGGCAGGCTTTCCCTGTCAGAGGGGACTAGTTATATTGGGAATAAGGGACTGTTCACATCACACAGTCTTCACATCTTTCTCACTTTCTTGGTAGACAGCTCCTTCCTGTTTAATCTTCAACTTATAAAAATTTTGGAAAATTTCAAGGCTGGGTTCTCTTCAACAAAGCAGACTCATGCTCGTGAGTCCCAGGGCCTCCTCTGTCCACTCACCCTGGTGACACACAAAAAAGAAAATGACTGCCGTGCCTTTCTCCCCAGTCTTGGCTGCCTTGTGGAACTGATTTACATCAGTTCATCATTTTCCCCTCCTAAGCCAGCCCAGTTATTACTAGAAGATAAAAGGAGCAAGCATAGGGCTTCCCTGGTGGTGCAGTGGTTGGGAGTCCGCCTGCCGATGCAGGGGACGCCGGTTCGTGCCCCGGTCTGGGAAGATCCCACGTGCCGTGGAGGCCGCTGAGCCTGCGCGTCCGGAGTCTGTGCTCCGCAATGGGAGAGGCCGCAGCGGTGAGAGGCCCGCGTACCGCAAAAAAAAAAAAAAAAAAAAAAAAAAAAGAAGCAAGCTGATAATGTATCAAATTCCCCACAATAGCTCCTGGTCTGGTGGTGACCCTAGTGACACCACAGCCTGTCCTAGAAACTGGTGACACTTTTTCATTTAAAATTGATCTCTTCTACAGTTCTGCGACATTTCAACAACACAATCTAATGCAACACCCCCAAATTAATCAGGAATTGTAGTCCCTCCACACCCTCCCCTCCCAGATTGTAGGGTTTTATGGCAGTTGAATTGAGGATGCCTATTACTTTGTGAGAATGAGCTGCTTTTAACTCTCCTCCTTCCCCCCAAACCTTGAGAGTACGGGGGTCTTGCGTATGTCTCTGTGCCACCATGGTGTGGGAATAGCATAGTTGATATGTCTGCAAGGTGAGTGCCAATTTACTATCCCAAGCCTCCCTGAATTGGTGGAGAAGAGCTGGGCTGTTCCTGTGCCCACAAGAGGAGCACAAAAGGGATGAGCAGGAATCAGAGGATCAGATTAATCTGTAGCAAGGAGGACATAGCGTGACCTGCGGGGCCCATGACAAAGGCCATGGTGAGAGGGAAACTGAGCTTGTTAGACGACTGATCATAATCCAGAGAGGTGTTTACACCAGGTAAGAAAGTTTAAATAGGGAGAATTATACACAATGGTAGAGACAGGGCCAAACTAGAATATACTTGCGAGATACTTCAGAGTTTTAGAAGGCATTCAATCAAACTTAGCCAAAGAAGAGATAAAGTGATGCGATTCCAGGAGATTCTAAGGGAGACATTATCACCAAAATACGAGGCTCCTATAGTCTAATGCATTCCTCTACCAAACTAGGTTCAGTTTATGATAAAGATATTAAAATGGGGGGAGTGTGTAGGATTCAGAGCATCAAAGAGCCCTTACACAGTGTGTGATCTAATAGAAAAAAAAAAAAATGCAGCTGAGCCTCAAAAACAGACAATTCAGGGGGATGTGACACTGAATATTTAAAAGTCTGTCATGTGAAAGGGGATGAAACTTGTATGGATGGGTAGATGTTACAGGGAAAAGATTTTAGAGCAAGAAATATAATAAGGAGTTTTCTAGAAGGTAGAACAGCTTGAGGAGTTAGGAGATGGGGTTTGGAGCAAAGCTGCTTAGGTTTGAAGGTCCTGTAGTAACCTTCTGATTGATTTACCCTCTTGGTACCTCAGTTCTCTAATCAGCACAATGGCATTAAGAATATATCTTCTAAGAGTGTTGTTGGGAGATTAAAGAGTTAACAGTTCTAAAATGCTTACACGGTGTCTGGCACATGCCAAGGGTTATAGTTGTTGTTATTCTTGTTACTGATAGAGCTACTGATGGAAGAATGGCTTTGAGGGATGGTGTGTACCCTCTGAGTTGTTGTCTGAGCAGAGATGTTCAGGTAGGCAGGAAATCAGAGAGGAAGCAGTGGTAGGAGGGCAATGGCGCCAGATTGATGGTTTCAGCGACAGGCAGACACGGGACTTCAAAACAACTACAAAGGATTAATTCTCCACCATCTCTATTTCCACTCGTAACAGCATCGTGACTACTTGTAAAGGTTGTTTTTGCTTTAGTAAAAGCATGAGAAATCACTCCCACAAATACTTCCACAATTATAATATCTTTAAAACTGTCTATAGATGATATTTACATTTTCACAAACTAATAAAAGTCAGTCTTGAGAAAAAGTGAGCATTTTGAATCAGGTAAGATGCGGGGACATTCATTCATCCTTTCATTCAATATTTACCTAGTAATTCATACGTCGGGCACTGTGCTAGCATTGGGGATATATATATTAGTAGTGATAAGCTACATTCCCTTGCCTTCAAGGAGTTTACGATTTAGTCATATTGGTCAGAAATAAGATACGAGAGGTTAAGAACCACTATGTGACATAAACCTAAGAGAAGCCTTTCAATACTGAGTGAAAGTCTACAAATCTACAATTCTTGCCCCAGTAAGTAGCAGCAGCAACAGTCCCGTGGACAAATTTAGTACAGAGAACAGATAAAAACCAAAGCCAAACCCCAAAATCACAAAGCACCACTCCCTCCGCCACCCAACCCACAGACAGCAGCCTAGAACCAGCCTTGAGGTTGTATAAGCATGTTGAGTTAAAGGCACTGAGGGTCACTTTGCTTTTGAGAAGTAAAGCATAAGGGCAAGAAAGAGCAATCCCTGTGTGATGAAGCAGAGAAATGACTTCTTCAGAAAGAAAACAGAAATTCTTTAAAGTAAAATATAATCTAAAAAATAAAAATCTACCTGGCTATAGCCATTGAGGTGTTAAATACATACATTAAATTCCAATGGAACGAGGTAGATAAACATAGGGTACAAAAGAGAGATTGTTGAGAACCTTTATGAAAACTACATATTGTAGTTTAGAAGCTGGATGAAAGAATCTGTTGCTAAAGATAAATTTAACAAAGAATAGAGAATTTAAGACATACAGTTTCAACAAAAGAAGTTTAAGGTAAAACAAAAATTTCTCCTGCAATCATTTTTAGCAAAATGTAGATGGAGACTCTTCCAGGCAGTCGTTACGTAGCACTTAAGACATGTAAGTGTTTCAACTCTCCAAAGCCAGATGGTATTCATTGTGGGGTCCCAGGAGGACTCACATGTGAATGGCCACAGTATTGGTCAGGATGTAAAATACAGCCTCAGTGTTACATACTTACCTAAACATCAGGCTCCACTGGGATTTTTTTCTTGAATAAAGGTTTGAGAATTGGGTCCCATCATCTATTAGTGCGGAGGAATTATTTCTGGAAATTAGAAAGGTGTTTTGTCCTCCAGAGATACAAGAAATTTAAAAACTCTGAGCCTCTTGAATTCTAAAACACTTTCTTCAAAGATTAATTGAATCACTATGCCGTTATGATCATGATATATTCTGAAGTAAAAAATAAAATCAATATTCAATTTAAATTCTTTCTGGGAAAGGACAACAAAATGGGGAGAAAAATAATCCAACATTACTTTCTAAAAGTGATTTATATTTTTCTGTTTTTTTCCCCAAATTTTGTCTCTTGAATATGTATCATTTCCATAATCAGGAAAGATGGTTGAAACAAAGAACTATAATATACCAATATTAAGACATTTCTTAAAATATTTATCTTAAAGAGTGCAATTAATTCTGGTAGCTCCACTCAAAAAGATTTAGGATAGCCAAGCATAATAAGAGTTAAGGTGACCACTCTGGATTAAGATTCCAAATAGAGAGTGCAAGTTGGATGGTCCAATACATGGTATGAAATTGAACAGTCTAATGTTATTTTATTCTAGAACACAGAAAAATTATTAGAGACTTTGTTGAGCTATTTAAGCCCTCAGTGTAATCTGAGCAACTCCACATTTTAACCTATGTGCTAAGGGGAAAAGAGGGATGCTGCATGAAATTAATAACCAGGAGAATTAGTAAAAATATGAATTAATTTTTCACTCCATATAGAGCTGAAGTATAGAATATTGTGTCAAAGTTTATAGTGGGAAAATCATGGAGGTATATGTTTTACAATCATTAGTTATATTTGTCTCCACAAGTATAAAAATATTATTCTATCAAGTTGGTAATATAAAGCTATCAAAAGCAACAGGACATCAGTTGATTACCTACAAAAGAGATTACATTTATTTCCCTTGCTCAGTAATATCACACATACCCATTGGTTATTGTACTATGGGGTCAATGGCCAGCTTATTTTAGTATTAGCAGATGTTAGCTACTAATGAAACAGGACACCTGGTGAGGGGGACCAAATATTTGATCATTTATGGGAGATCTTTATTTCTCTTGCAAGATTTTTCTTTAAGAGAAGCTCTTGGTCCTTAGTTAGGAAGACTAGTATATTTCCCAGGGAACTGAAAGCTCTGTGTAAAATAACCTCTATTATGCATGAGATACCATCTGTCTCTGGGTCAAAGAGATGATATACTGTGTTGCAGGACACTGGTTCCTTTTTGCCCCCATTAGATTAAGTCAGACACTTGGCTTCAAGGGACCGTCTGCACCAGTACCATACCCCAAAGTTTACCCATGGCCTAATGTCAATCAACAGTCTGGAGGGAAGAAGCTCTTCCTATGTAGCAACAATACTTCATTTTAACTGACAGCTGACATCCTCCTTAATAGCAATTAGCACACTGAAAACTCCCAACAATTAACCTTGGCGGGAAAATAAATAATTACGATTAATGTCTTTACCAGGGTCAAAGACTATCATTTCATTATGCTCATACCCTTGTTAGTACATAGATTTTCTATTAATTTGCTGATCATGTATGGACTTCAGTCTCAGTGTACATATTTAAAATTTGTAGAAGTTGATCCTATAAAAAACACTATCCTGTGACCGCTTTAATAGAATTAAAATGCCTAAGCAGCCCTGCCGATACAATTCTTCCTTTGCGTATCTGACTTCTAAAAAACACACATTCTCTTTGTAGTGTTCAAGCAAGTAGCCTTGAGCTGGAAGCAAGAGTGAAGGTCACATAAGAGAGGAAATCTTAACTAAATCAGATACATTTCATTTTGCACAAGAATTTTCTATCAGTCACCTCTATCAAAAACCAGCCTATTTTCCAGTTTACTTTTTACCAGGAGTAAAAATTAGTTTGCAAATTGTAAATGTAGGGGGGAAAGATAATTCAGCACACTGTTTTATCACCGTCAACCCAGTGGTTTTCATAACTGAATCCCACATAGTCTGAGAACGTCACTACTGCCTTGCAGTGTTTGTAAAGCGGACTGGAACAAGCCCATCTCCGCCAAAGGTCAGAGAGAGAAACCGAATGACCCAGGGAAGTGACCTGTTTGTGACTAAACTCTGAACAAGATCAGCTGAGTTAGTATAGTAGGCAGAATGAGAGCGAAGGAAGATACACACTGGGAGCTCAGCCATATTCCTGAGGTTTTTCAGCCCCCCTGCCCCTGCACACCCTGATGATGCCAAGGCTGATAACTGCTCTTTTTATTTTATTTTATTTTATTTATTTATTTATTTTTGCGGTACGCAGGCCTCTCACTGTTGTGGCCTCTCCCGTTGCGGAGCACAGGTTCCGGACACACAGGCTCAGCGGCCATGGCTCACGGGCCCAGCCGCTCCGCGGCATGTGGGATCTTCCCGGACCGGGGCACGAACCCGTGTCCCCTGAATCGGCAGGCGGACTCTCAACCACTGCGCCACCAGGGAAGCCTGATAACTGCTCTTTTTAGACCAGGGCATAAATGCTCTTTCCTCAGTGTAGTCATTAAAGCCGGGAGAAGGTGAGGATCTTACTTAGTGATGCCAGGATGCACTTCTGTTTATTCCTTTCTACTTAAGGACAGAGAGGCAAGGGGAGTTTACCCTGGGTTTCAACATCTGTCCACATCCCTACAGAAATGTTCAGCAGCTGAAGTCAATCAGTTTCCACAAAGTGCTAAGCAACCGTACCAAGCGCTCTCAACCAACATTACCTCCGAATGTGCATGACCAGGCATATTTCAATGTGCTCTGCCAGGCGGTGTTAGTAATGTGAGCAATATGCAGCTCACTTTACTTGCTGACTGGCTTAAAAAGAGAAAATTAAATACATTTCTCATAAGGATATTTTGTGGAATTTTTCCACATCATTAAATAAAATGTAGCCCTGGTTTAAAGGCATTTCCTGAGAGAAAACATTCCTTAACCTAAACTAACTGAACGATGTGAAACAGTCTGCCTGTATACACCATAATATTTTTTTCCTGATTACATGTAATGGCTCTCCTATCATCCTGCAAGCTTACCCATATCATCGAATGTTTCATGGCCATCCGAAAAAATTGACTGCCAACTTTTTAAAGCTGTTCTAGGGAAATGGGTGGTTATTCAATTTTCTCCTCGTAGGTACAAAAGACTGGATGGTATCAGAGATGACGTTTCGGAAATAATTAAGAAAAATAACGACTTGCTTTCTTCAGCTAGGTCCATGCTTCCTTCACAACTTCGGCATAACAAGCTATAACATTGCTTTCTTATTGCTAGAATAAGGAAGATAAGCTCAAATGTGACAGACAGCAAGAAGCAGATGTTATAAAGAAATACAGAATCAAATGGAAAGCTTTCTTGTTTGCCATCAGAATGCATATTTTTCACTTTCTTCCCAAGGAAGGACTGCACATCCCTAGTGATGACTTAAATCCATTCAGAGTTTGGGTTTGCAACACCGTTTAATTACTTTAGATCCCCAGTGAGGTAAATTACCACTCCTAACTCCATCAGTTTTGGTTCCTGCATAGGGACTGAGGTGCTGTACAAGATTTGTGTTTCTTTTTATTTTCCATTGGAATAGCCACATGAGATGTTCTGATTTTTCAACAGACTCTCCTGGCCTCTTTGTCTCAGTCAGAAGTTTTCTATTAAAAAGAAAGAAAAAAAAATGCTCCTTACAGGAAGATACCACACATCTTCTGTTTAACCCCAGGAGTCCTCTCTCCAATTTGAAAGTCAACATCAGACAGAGAGGTAACGCTTTTTTGTTTTGTTTCAATCCGAACTCTCACAGTTGTTCAAATTGAATCAAGAAGCAAGAGTTTCAAACTAAGTGGTGAGCTAAAATAAAACTGGGAGACATTCGTTCTAAAGGTTGTATGGGAGAAGTGCTGAGTACACCCTGAGAGAAGAATAAAGGAGGGGGTAAGGTCTCCATAAAGAGGTTATGGCTACACAAAAATCCACAAAGCAATGTGTAGGAAGAAAATGTACATACCGCCCGCAGCATAATCCAAGTTGCTGTAATACAGCTTGGTGAAACATTTCAGCACTGGGGTTTTTGAAAAAACTCTGTGAGTGAGATGCCTTCAGAAATAAAAACAAAGTTGGGTTCCAAGAATCTTAGTGATTCTTGTCCCCATCTGGCAACACGGACAAATGTGCATGTGTGAGTGCGTGTGCACCCACCCCACACACACACGTGATAGGACAAGGCTGCTGTGTCTAAAGAGAAACATAGAACAATTTTCTCTTTGGGATGATGGATCAAATTCCCAGTCTCCTAACTAGGTTAGGACTTTGTCCCTGCTTTGGGCATTGCCTTGTGGCAGAGAATAACCTCCTGCTCCATTTCTATTCCCTGCAAAAATAAAACCTTCAAGAAGAAAGAATGTCCTATTGTTGGAGCAGAATTATTCCTCCAGCTTCTCAAAGAGGAGGTATTTTTGGCATCTGGGAAGAGATTGTGTCCAGAGGGGCTTCTTAGTTTTACAGCTGGGTCCACTCAAACCAGTCCAACAAGCCAGCATTACATAGAGGAGCCCAGCCAAACACAGGCACTTCAATCACGCTCAATTCACTTGGGTTCTGGTAAATGAAATAAAACCCCAAAGCTTGGGCTTTTTATTTTTCTTAGGGCAAAGTCCATTTAGAATTGATATAATCGCTTGCTATGGTTACATATGCCACATTTATTTTTAAATAGCTCCACATCCCCAGGGCTCCTGATTTCCATCCACACGGCAGGTAGAAAGGCTGCAGGAAAATAATTTTCAACACAGCCTACATTTTACCAGGTTCCAAAAAAGCACATCTGGAGATGCACACCTAAGTTGGTAAGAAGCTGGACTGCTTGATAAATATGCCCTGCATTTTGTGTCCTGCTAAAGGATGCCCAGCCAAAGACATGGCTGGGGATGAAATCTATCCCATAATCTGCTAGCCAAGCTGAACATCCTGTCATGGGGCTGCAACTGCCTAGAGGAAGAGGCCTTTTTTTTCCCTACCCTGTGTAAATATGTCATCCACTCATAACTCTTGTGCATGTGGGGCTGTGTCTGCAAGTCACCTAATAGGCGACTGGGGGCCCTGATTAAGAAGTCCCGTGTTTGCTCTCGAATACCAGTGGAGGTGGATCTATAGAAGGCTGTTCCTCTGCTATACGAGGGCTCAGGGGCCAGACTTTCACAGCCCCTGCCAAGAAGCTGACTAAGATGCGGACCAACACTGGGATAAGACTCAAGCTCTCTGACTCGGGTTCCTCTGCTTCCTGGCTGAATGGTATTTTGTGCTTCTCCTGAGGAAGGTGACGACATTTGCCCACTGTTATCCAGGACTGGTGCTTTACTTCTCTTCCTTATCAGTTCCTTGCAGTCAGGGACTGGGTCTCACTCATCTTTGGATGCTAAATAGAGTCCAGCTGAGTCTTGATGGTTAATATCTTGTTTAATCCAGAAACTGCAAACTGTGACCTGTAGACCAGCCTGGCTGCTTGTGTATCATCTGGCACAGATAGAGTTTAGCAAGTTATAAATTAAGTTTTATGTTTTACATACATTCTTACATTTACAAACGGAGAGGTTTCACATTAAAATCTGCATTTCTGGTTTCTTTGGAAAAACTGGGAATGCTGGCATCACTGGCTTTGCTTTGTCTCATGACAGCATTCAGCCAGAGCAAAGGAGCTGCTATGCTTTTTGATCTGGCGTGTTCTCTAGGTCACAGAGTCACCATGGTGCCTTATTCCTTCCTGTGAATTATCTGCCTTGCTCTTCTACGAATACGATTTAATTGAATAGGAGTCCATTGGAATAATGATCCAATAATCTCCCTTATTATATTCAGTTACCGGATCCAATGCTGTAGCATGGAGTTTGTCAACTTTTTTTCTTCCTTATCATCCATGGTAGATGACTTTCACATGTGCAACACACTCTCAAGGGTGCTGTCAGTGTTATTCTAGCTGTAACAAGACTGTGAGATGGTTGCTATAGCCTGGAAAACTCTCTTCTTAGAAAAAGAAAGCAAATACTTTTCAGGCTTCAGAAAAGCTATTACTGGTAACAAATTTCTTGTGACATCTCACAACTGATCATGACACACTAGTGTGGAGTGAGAGTGCAGTTGCGAATAGCTTTGAAGCTGAAAAAGGAAAAGCATAAATAAGTTTAGAGAATTGTGTTTATAAAGCACGATAGAAAAGAAGCATCAACAAGACCTCCCAGTAAATAATTTTAGGTCAGGGTAAATACTAGGTTTACTAACTTCAATTCAGTTTCCCACACATATATTTATGACCAGGGCCAGCTCACTACGTGGGAGAAATTGGCAGCCACCTTCTTCTTGTGATCGGGCTGGTAAGGAATCTCTACTATCAGACTCATTTCTAGGATTTAGGTAAAGACAGGGTATTGTCTCTAGGAGACTCTTGAAGACAGAGAAGATCAACAGATTCTCTCAGATGCTCTCCTAGAACTTGAATTAGGGTTGGTGTCTTAGATTTGTAGTTTGTACCAAGAGAGTAGCAGGAAACCTGGATCTGTCTCAAGAGAAGGCATGGAGGCTGAGAGCTCAGCAGCAATCGGGAGGGAGAAACAGTAGGTCTGGACAGGGGGTGATAGAACTAGATGAAGGATTGACAGAGAGCCCTGGGGTGCTGAGTGCTGACTTAGGGAAAGAGACCCAGGAGATGAGGCTTTTGAGAAAGAAGAATGGAGTAATGGCAAAATCCATGGGGATAGATTACTCCAGAAGTTCTTTCCAAAGCTGGCTTTGCTGGTGATTTTGAAATTCACCAGTGTTATACTGGCTCATTTAAGGCATGGTTGATGGATTGCCTTCACCTGGGGGGCAAGTGGAAAGTCAGATGCTAGTCCCTAATGCAGAGTGTGGTTTTTGTCTTAATCACCAATCTGTGTTTTTCAGGATTTTTAATAGGGTGACTGGCATTTTGCCTGAGAGCAATAGGGTCTTAAGATAAAGTATTGAAAGTCTGATGTTTCTAGGAATTAGATTGTTAACAGGCACAGTAAATGGATCAGGTGGTTCATTTTTCTTTGCAGTCTGTATTATGTACAAGTTGGCCTGGGCAAATTAGGAACCATCTATTGAGAATTAAGTATTTATTACTCTGCCCAGGCTCTGATTTCTTCAAATTCTAAGATGAAGAATTTCGAAAGAAAAAGAGGTTTCAGAAGCTTCTAAAAAGGTGGTGTAGACTAATGGTTTTAGTCATAGCTCTTTAAGTTGTTTTTACCACCTCTCAGAGGGACTTACATTTCAGCTGTCTGAGGCTGGCTAATTACTGAGGTAAAGTCAAAAGTTGTTCTGTGCTCAGAGAGGACAGGGGAATAAAAGCAGTGAACCACAAAACGGTGTCAGGAAAGTTTACTTTTCATGGTCATTGAATTAACGAAGGAACACGGCAGCTCTGGTCTGTCTCTGTCTGTCTTCGTGTCACCCTGGGCCTCGGTGCCACAAAGGGAGAGACTCTTGTCAGACCAAGCACCTTTTCCACCAGAGGGGAGCTGGCAAAACAGAATGCTCCTTGATTAGAAAAAAAAAAAAAAGGTTGGAAATCGCTAATTCTCACTTTCTTAAAATGTGACAATTGTGTTTCTGGGGTGTCCTTTGAGAGACACAAGGATGAGAAGTGGAGTGGGGGACAGAAAACACAATGCCTGCTTTTTTTCCCTCTGGAGACGGAGAGAGAGCAGAATGACTTGCAGGTGGCCCCATCTGCAGCCACAAGGAATGCAACGACATGGAAAAGAGCTCTATTTTTTTTTTTTTTTTTTTATTGCAAAAAAAGAATGAGAAGAAAATGCTAATAGTTGCAGCTAGAAAATACGCCTGGGAGAATGGCCTTTATCATCTGCTTTTGAAGTAGCGGTTGAGAAAGAGATGAAGCCAGGGAGAGAACCCAGAGGGCTGATCAGGCGTACAGAGCGCTGTGGGCACCAGGACACATTTGTCACCTGAGGGGGAAACTTTTCTGTAAAGTCATTTCAAACTTGCTCGGTGATTTGGTGAGAATAATTTACATGGTCTTCTAAATGGTATATTCCTGTTTCATCTCCAGACAAGAGCACAAGAGATGTTTATAAAGACCTTAGCCTCTGTTTAGGGATGTCTAAATACATTCTGGTAATTAACTTAACTTTGATCCAATGCAGTGCTTTTTCTTGGTAAAATAAATAAATCAGTGAAGGTTCTGGAACACTATCCCCATTGAGACCCCTATCATTAATATCAAACTGAATTATTTCAATGGATATTGTTAAGTCTGTTTTTTTTTAAAATCTCCTATCTGGTTTTCCTATTAATAAATAATATTAACTATCTATTAATAAGAGTTCAAAGTGAAAAACTTTAATTATTAGTGCAATGCTTATCTTTTCTCATAAAACAAAACCTAAAAGTGTTCTATATAAGACTGTCCACACGTTGGTAATATTCTTGTCATAATCTGCATCTCAGTTTCTCACTATATTGTTAGAAAGGCTTAGTCACATGGCACAAGCAATAAAGAGAAGAGACCACAGTTCAGCTTCCATAACAATGAATGGATTACGTACATTCAACTCCTCTTGCCATTTTTATGTATCTCTCTTCCCTGAAACCCAGAAGGGAAAGAGTGAGGTAGAATTACTATTTAGCTGAAAAGTATCACAGGCTAATATATACTAGATATTCTGTCACCCCCCTCTTGTCCCTGTTTCCTGGTATTTCCTCAGTTGTGGTATCTGTGAAATGGGCTGGTCCCATATCAGACCTGGAGTTATGAAAGGAAGTATGATTCTTTTCATAAAGGGAGAAACAGATATATTTAATCATTTCATATGAACATTGAATTTCATCAATATAGAGCATAGTCTCATGTACTAACAGCTGATATCTTTTTAAAGAAAGATTTTAGAATGCTGTTTCAAATTGTTTAACTGTAAGAGTTTCTAGATAATATTCTTCTATAAAATAGACCTGACCCAAAGGTAACAAAAAAATATACTTTAAGGAAGAAAATTTACTTGTATCTCACCACTTAGAGATAATTACAATTAACATTGTGAACTATTCCCTTTCAGAGTTTTTATATGCACACAAAATGACATTTTTATAAAATTTGGATCCTGCTGTATACATACTATTGTACTCTGATTTTTTATTCAAAGTTAAATCCTTTCTCCCATGTGTTATTTTAAGATGAGCATTACCTTTTTGTAAATGAAAATTATACCTTTATATGGTGGGGAAAAAAACGATACACTGCAAAATATGATGATGGAAAGGCACACTCCCATTATAGACCTCAGTTTTAAATGCTTCCTAGGGTTAGGTAAGCATGGTCAACAGTTTCTCATAGAGATTAATTTTTAGTGACTGGGCTATACTGTCTTTCTAAATTAGCATCACACTAAAGCATTGAGCAAAACATCCCACAGAATGTTAATTAATGAGAAAGGGAAAGTTCCCATGCTGTACTTTTAAGATGATGTGAAGTCAAGCCCATTGTTAACGTCAACCGAATTATTTATGTGATTGTGCAGGTGAACAACTGAGGATTTGTATAGGTAAGTGCAAACAGCCCTAGAGAGTCATAGTATGGTTTTGCAGCGGTCCCCAACCTTTTTGGCACCAGGGACTGGTTTCGTGGAAGACAGTTTTTCCACGGAGGGCGGGGATGGGGGTGGGGAATGGTTCAGGCGGTAATGCGAGCGATGGGGAGCGGCAGATGAAGCTTCGCTTGCTCGCCCCTCACCTCCTGCTGTGCGGCCTGGTCCCTAACAGGCCGTAGACCGGTACCAGTCCACCGCCTGGGGGTTGAGGACCCCGAGTTAGACTAGCCAGTGACATTGGCCCCTAACGAAAAGACTGTGGCATCCTTGAGAAAGGCAAGGTATTGTCATGCTTGATATAGGATACTGCACCCCACAATTCTTCCCAGCCACACTCTTGCAACTCGAAGGTTACAAATTCAGGTGCCTACTTGGCCAGGAGAGGAAACTGAGTGACTGAAGTGGGAAGGTGTGAGAAATGAATAGGGAAAGATGGGAACCATGGTAAAGAGGAAAGAATATCTCATGGTATGAGGGTGGAGTTACCACTCAGACTAGTACTTAATGGAAATGCAGCCTAGTGTTACCCTTTGGATTTTTTAAATGAGAAATATGAAACGTAAATTTTCATGTGAATTTGCCCAATTTTTTTTTTTTTTTTTTTTTCTTTTTGCGGTATGCGGGCCTCTCACTGTTGTGGCCTCTCCCGCTGCGGAGCACAGGCTCCGGACACGCAGGCCCAGCGGCCATGGCTCACGGGCCCAGCCGCTCCGCGGCATATGGGATCCTCCCAGACCGGGGCACGAACCCGTATCCCCTGCATCGGCAGGCGGACTCCCAACCACTGCGTCACCAGGGAGGCCCTGCCCAATTTTTTAAGGTTGGCAATTTATTAAAAAATTTAACAGTGCTGGACTATCCTTGCCTATTGGCTGCCTTAGAGGGCACTCTTATTTTTCTTCCATAAAAGCCCCCTCACTGAAGACGACCATTGCTTTAACTTTACCTGCAAGCCCTAGCTTCTCTAATCTCTGGAACAGACCTCCCCCTGCCCATCTGTTTCCCAGAAGGAAGCTCATGTGACACGGCTGGCTGGTACAGGCCCTGACATAACATCACAGCATATCCAGGGCAAAAGATGAGCAGGGCCTTGGGGCAGGCATAGAATGAGGACAGTCCCATTTTTGCCATAGACAGAAAGTGGCATTTTGACCTCCTAGTTCTGCTACTGTGATAATATAAGGGGACACCCGAGGCTGCAGGGTTAGGACGGTACCCACTGCCACAAAATGGCCCTGTCTGTCTCCGGTGGAATTCTCCTTCCTGTGAGGGAGCACTTAGGCCAGGGAAGTTGTGGGTAAGAGATCTGAAAATGGTCTAAACATCCTTTTTAAAAAATCCACTTAAGGGCCTCCCTGGTGGCGCAGTGGTTGGGAGTCTGCCTGCCGATGCAGGGGATGCGGGTTCGTGCCCCGGTCCGGGAGGATCCCATATGCCGCGGAGTGGCTGGGCCCGTGAGCCATGGCCGCTGAGCCTGCGTGTCCGGAGCCTGTGCTCCGCAGCGGGAGAGGCCACAACAGTGAGAGGCCCACATACCGCAAAAAAAAAAAAAAAAAAAAAAAAAAAAAAAAAAAAAATCCACTTAAGATGGTCTAAAACCTTTTCCCCCATCCTAAAATACTCTTTCTGAAACCCAGCCCAACTCCCTTTATTTGTGTTAGCATATTTGCCCTTGAGTGTGCCTGGGTGAGTTTACTCTGTCACCTAAGAAGCAAAAGAAAGCAAATTCAATTTTATGTAAGTAGTGAAAGAAAAATACCATCAGGAATCTTCAGGGGGCTTCCCTGGTGGTGCAGTGGTTGGGAGTCCGCCTGCCGATGCAGGGGACACGGGTTCGTGCCCCGGTCCGGGAAGATCCCACATGCCGCGGAGCGGCTGGGCCTGTGAGCCATGGCCGCTGAGCCTGCGTGTCCGGAGCCTGTGCTCCGCAACGGGAGAGGCCACAGCAGTGAGAGGCCTGCGAACGGCCCCCCCCCAAAAAAAAAAAAAAGAATCTTCAGGGCAGCAATTGTAGATGTTTTGCACCAGGGGAATTGAGAATGTGCTTTGTGAAAATGACAAAAGGTTGCTAACAAGTGTCAACAAACCAGTTTGGGAACTGATGTCCCATAAAAATGATGGCCACTTGACAAGGTATGGGTGCCATAAAGGGCACTGGTACACAACAGAGACCTCAGGTCCTATCTTTACAATGAGGCAGACATCAGTTCACTCAAAATGGCTTACAATTGATGTCTTTGCTATTCTCCTACCTAAAGCAGTGTCTCATTATTTGAATATTGAAACATGGAATCAAACAAACCTATCAATCTATTTCTCCTAGTTATTTGCATTTCAAATTAGTGAGGCCTTTTAAAATATTCATGTTCTTTGACTCAGTAACACCACTTGCAGGAATTTACTCCAAGGAAACAATTCTACACAATAGCAAAAAACAGAAAACAAGCTAAATATTCAATAATAGTGGAACGGTTAAGTAAACCACAGTCTATGATCTCAGTGAAATGTTATACAACCATTGCAATGATTATAAGGACTATGCAATAACATAGAAAATACTTATGTTAAAATGTTGTCAGAAAGGCAAGATGCAAAATTCTAAACCAGCATGATTATATATTATACAAACCAGCCAACTAGCGAGCAAAAAAATCCTTTGTACAGGAAATACAGGATTACAGGAAAATTCATTGAAAAGTTAACAGTAGCACTGTCTGGGTGATATCAGTTTTTCTCTTCTTTCCTTAATTTTCTGTATTTTCTTAAATGAGCATATATTACTTGTGTAATGAAAAAAAGTATACATTTAAAAATGGGGCTCAGTCCCAATGCTTTAGAAAATGATAGCTAGGGACTTCCCTGGTGGCACGGTGGTTAAGAATCCGCCTGCCAATGCAGGGGACACGGGTTCAATCCCTGGCCCAGTAAGATCCCACATGCCGCGGAGCAACCAAGCCCGTGCACAACTCCTGAGCCCGTGCGCCACAACTACTGAAGCCCGCGCACTCTAGGGCCCTCGTGCCGCAACTACTGAGCCCGCGTACTGCAACTACTGAAGCCCGCGTGCCTAGAGGCTGTGCTCCACAACAAGAAAAGCCACCGCGATGAGAAGCCTGCGCGCTGCAATGAAGAGTAGCCCCCACTTGCCTCAACTAGAGAAAGCCTGGGTGCAGCAATGAAGACCCAAATACAGCCAAAAAAAAAAAAAAAGAAAGAAAAAGAAAATGACAGCTAACAAAATGAAGCAGTCTCTTCAACAAAGTGGATCTAGGGTTATCATTAGCAGGATTTTCTAAAGCGAAAATGTTCATCCAGCACAATAATGATCCAAAAGCACTGCTCATGAGGAGGGGAAATAACTCCAACATTTCCCTCAAATAACTCTGCCAACACTGTGCACAGAATCAAGTTAATTATTCCAAGGATGGTTTACAACCCAAAGCAAGAGATTTTCTTATTTTTATCGTAATCTCAGTGAAACCTTGTACATGTGGTACAATCAGTGAGAAAATTAACCTTATTAAAATCCAGCTACAGTATTAAATAAGGGATTTCCATGGAAGCAGATTCAGAAAGTTGAATGAATGTAATGTGAAGTGGAATTTCCTTTCATTTTGTACCCCCTCCCCTCATAAATCTCTGCCCTTCAATTTCATCAAGTGATCCTTTGTTCTGACATTCTGAGCATTGGAAGTATGGAGAGAACTGATCAGCTTTCCTAACACCTCTTGTGAGTTTTGAATATGCACGTGTTTGAATACATCAAACACATCTGCTTCAAGACAGTCCATGCTAAATAATCTCACCATGTGTAATTCATACACCACACCAGCTCCCTTCCTCCTGTCTCCCCTTCATGTAATAGCAACTCACACAGACACACACTAGAGTTTTCCCAGCCTGATCTTTAAAATGGAGGAAAACAAATTTGCAACAGGAATGTGAAAAGCACTATGTTGCTATGTCCAAATAACCATCAAGAGAGAAATAAATCAAATTCAGCAAGTGAGGGGAGAGATGGGAAAGGGAGAGGACTGAGAGGAGAGGAGAGAAATTTAGGCTGGAAATTCCATTGTGTGCTTTTCAAAGGCTTTTCTGAGCTTTCTCTTTCTATTATCACCTTACAAATAGCCTATTGAGTAGAAGAGGATGCAAATATTTGTTTGGGGTTTCTCGCTACCTTCTTCTAGAAGATGGAGAAAAATGTTAAAGAGGATATTTTATTATTCTTGTATTGTTTTTGCTTTATTTCGCTAAAGTGGCAAAAAGACACAAAGTGAACACACAAAAACAAGCATTACTATTGATGCCACATTGACTTACTTTTTCATCTTGTTTTCTTTGTGTGTGTGGCTCAGGCTACTAGAAGAAATGTATTGATTGGTCGACAATTATTCCTAAGATCCTTCCATAGGGATGTATGTGAATTAAGTTTGTATGTTTTAAGAATTAAGTTTGAAGTAGACAAAGTTTATATTAGCTTTCCCTAGTCATTATCATCTTTCCTTTCATTTGTACAAATTAAATACTACATGCTTTCCCCTGACCTCTTTCCTAGTTTGCTTGGTTGTATCTGAAAAGTCTTCAAATTTGCCACGGCTTATCCTCAGAGGAACAGAATCACCGGCATTGACATCTGCAACAAGGCTTCAAATTGGGTTCTGAAAGTAATCTGGGCAGAATTATTTTCTGTCTTTGAGCATTAGTTTACTTATTTGAGTCTGTTCAAAAAACAAGGTTAAGGGCTTCCCTGGTGGTGCAGTGGTTGAGAGTCCGCCTGCTGATGCAGGGGACATGGGTTCGTGCCCCGGTCCGGGAGGATCCCACATGCCGCGGAGCGGCTGGGCTCGTGAGCCATGGCCACTGAGCCTGCGTGTCCGGAACCTGTGCTCCGCAATGGGACAGGCCACAACAGTGAGAGGCCCACGTACCACAAAAAAACATAAAAAACAAAAAACAAGGTTAATAGTACAGAGCTCAATTGAATGGAATTCCCAAGATGTTAAGTTAAACATTTATGGAAAACCGCATTTAGTTCATAAGCCCATCAGCAACACTCAACAAGGACATGAGGATGGATGTCCGATCACTAAATGCTGCCTCACAAATCCAGCAAGTCCTTCCCTTAACTGGTTTTCGATTCACAAAGGGATCTGACCTTTACCCTATGGTTTCTTATTTCCTTTAAAAGTCAGAAAAAAGTTATGAAAGAGTTTACTAAAATGTCTTATAAAAGACTGTCCATTCCTCAAAAGCTGGCTCTTGCCTCTCAGCTTTTCTCTTCATCCATTTCCACTGGGATTTGAAACATTACTTTAGTTCCCAAGTCAGGGAGGACATTTCTCTTTATTTCCCACATATTCCTCTGACCGGAGCGTATATTTAAAATAGCAGTAGCTTGCAAAATTGAATAAACAATTCCACAGGTGTTCCAGTGCCCACTCAGACTTACCAGGAGGTGTGGAGATGGCCTCTGAATGGTTGGGAGACTGGCACAGTGGTGCTAGAATTAACCAATGTTAAGAGTTCCTCAGTGAGTTGTTTCTCAATTAAAAAAATAAAACAAAAATAGGGCCCCATAGCTACTGTGCCCTGTGTTAGGAACATTATGCATTACCTATTCCAATCTGAACGATTCCCTGGGCTCTACGAACCCTTCGTTTTTCCTCCCAGTCCTCTGTCTCAGGAGGAATTTTGCTATGTGTGACCCTAGCAGCCAGCCCAAATCTTTACTGGTCTCAGCTCCTTAGTGATTCCACCAACATCCACCTCGAGAACTTTGACACTTCCTTTTATAGTGACATAGGACAGACCATCTCTTTGTGATTGTCCTAATGAAAATGGAATTCAGCTAGAACACACAAACACACACACACACACACACACACACACACCCCCCATATACATACAAATTCTTCTCTTGCTTCCAAATCCAAATGCTTATACTTTCCTTTGATTTTCAGCATGCCTCTTTGGGAGTGAAGAGCTTCATTGTTCGAGGCAAGTTTCAGTGAATGGGTCATTTCCTGGCCTTCTGCATTGCGAACACACTCATGATAACAATTAATGAGAGGAAGGGTTTTTATGATAGCGTCTAGCTTCCGGTTTTCAGCTCTTAGATTCTCCCTATGTGCACGCGGATCCTATTACCTCTGGGAGAGCTCTTATTAATCTCAATGTCAGAGCTGTTTCAACAAATCTACTGTAATAATGAAAAGTCATCTTATCACACTTTGCTCTCAGTAAATTTACCATTCTTTGATAAGGTTGCAAACAACTGGGAAGTAATTGATCTGTAATTAGCGTGGCAACTGCTGAAGAGAGTCTGGGCTGGGGTTTCATCATTTATCTGCCCAGCACAGCACATCCTTCTCCCCAATGCTACATTATTTAGCATTCCTTTCAAATACAAATGGCCTCAATGGGTTCTCCATTATTTTAAGAACTTTCTGAAGAGGAGGCTAACATTTAAATTTGTGATTATCTGTCACCAGTGCAGTGCTTAGAGGAGCTGGGAGTGGAAAGGGATCGTTTTTCACACATGACTTGCCTGCTGAAGCCAGCCTGTGCTATGAATGGAGAAGGACAGGGGCTCTTTGATCTGAACCAAACTTGCACAATTTATCTTTCAAATGCACTAAAGCTTCTGATAAATGTCAATTTGACAATTAAATTCTTCAAGGGCCACAATATATCACCATCACAGTGTCTATTTTTGAGGGTTGGTCAGCCATAACATCTTTCAGCAGACTGCAGCAAGCAGAAGTCAGAGGAGAAATGATAGCTCTCAGGCTTTGCTCTTCTACACATGGTATTTTTATCTCTTGCTGAGTAAAAGAGCTGTGATCTTTTCCTTCAAGACAGGGCACAGCTCTGACGGCAGAGTTTAGGGTTTGCCTTGCAACCCAAAGGGATTGTGTTTGAGATCCGTCCTCTTATCATTTCTCTGATAGTTCAGGGGAGAAATGAATGAAATTTTTCTTGTCATTTGACCTTTTTGACAGTCTATTTGCTACATTAATATATATATGTATAGTCTACTATATTAATATATATATGAATATATATGTATTTCTCTTCTCAAAGGTATTTTCCTTTGTGTTTTGCAAGAGACAAGACAAGGCAAGCCTGCCATTTTCAAAAGTGTCAAAGTTGGTAGGAGGGCAAAAGTAGGATCACTGAGTTAGGACTTTGGTTTTATGTAAAACCCAGTTTAATGACAAAAGCCATTGTTAAGTCAAAGAGTGTAGATCGTAGCTGCAGGTTGAAGGGAATGGAGAAAATAAATAGTAGGCATGAGGGTTTGAGGTGAGATTTCACCTTCAAGGCCATTTCAATCTTTTAGGGTACAGGAACTACAAAGTTATTTCATGCCTAAGCCTGGATCTTTCTATGCTTCTTTGAGAACTAAAATAGCTATCAGATCATGAAGAAGGACTGGTCGCTGCCTTCTCAGGGTTGATGTTCAAAAGCACTTCTCCTCTTTGCTCTTTTTGCTCCATGAAAAATCAACCCTTACTGGAAGAATAACAATTGTAATGTGACATTTTGAAATGTTTCACATGAAAGATTATTGCGAACTCCATGGTTACGAAGGAGTTTCTGAAGTGCTGACAAAGGAAGATGCTTTGGACGGAGCAACAGTGCCTCTGTGATCACCTTTTAAGCTCTTCCGTCATCACAGATAGCGCTGCCATGGCCCAGTGTGGTCCCACCACCCAGACATTTGGCACGGATATGATTCTATCGTTTCTTTTAAGATTACCATCTCTGGACATCTTAGTTTGCTTATTTATTTATTTATTTATTTTTGCTGTGTTGGGTCTTCGTTTCTGTGTGAGGGCTTTCTCTAGTTGTGGCAAGCGGGGGCCACTCTTCATCTCAGTGTGCAGGCCTCTCACTATCGCAGCCTCTCTTGTTGCTGAGCACAGGCTCCAGACGCTCAGGCTCAGTAGTTGTGGCTCACGGGCCTAGTTGCTCCGCGGCATGTGGGGTCCTCTCAGACCAGGGCTCGAACCCGTGTCCCCTGCATTAGCAGGCAGACTCTCAACCACCGCGCCACCAGGGAAGCCCTGATTCTATCTTTTGACAAAACTGACATTTCAGTATGATTCTGAAGAAGACTAAAGCTCCCTCATCAGTTGGCTGACCTGCTGAAAATACAGACATAAGATGCTGCTCTGATGTCTACGTGGTACCTTGTCTCAAGAACTGAGGAGAATCGCTATAATCCTTACTATCTCTAAGAAAAAGTAAAAAAGAACCAACTGACTGAGTGTCTTGAGGGCATCTCACTGTTTCCAACACAGATTAATTTTTTGGATGGGCTATCATGCACTATTGTCAATCAAACCCTCCTAGAATCATAATGTGACATCAGCCCTCAGTACAGCTAGAGTCATGAGTGCTGAAAGTTAGCTACAAAAGAAATGGAGGTCACGTCCCTGACCTTCAAAATGTTTGCAGTCTCTAACTTTTTTTTAAGGACTGAGAATAACAATTATTCTGTAGTTGGAGCTACCAGAGGGTATTTGTCATATGCTTAAGGTTATTTCATGATGGCAAAACTGGGTGTAATGACAGGAAAAGAAAAAGTTATTTTGGTCAATGCCATTTCAAAGTACGGTTCTAAATAGCACCAACAACTCTAGTTGAAATTTAGCAAGTGATCATTTAGCTTTTCTATGGCAGCCGTGTAATATTTAGTTCTTTGTTCTGCTGTGCCTATTATTGTAAGGTACACACATGCCCTGCAAGTAAAATTCTCTTTTTTGTTTTTCTCGTATTTTCTCCAACCGTATCTTATTGGATACACTTAATAGATCAGTAAGTAGGTAAACCTCTACGGATAGATAAACAATTATCCATTTTAAGCACTGATATTCAGACATTCCATATATCATAATGCATTTTTTAAGAGATGGGCAATGTCCTTTGGAACGATACTGCTGATGTAATAAACTTCTAAACTTTCATTCTCTATGTAAATTGTCTACTGAAATATCACTAAATTAATCATTGACATTAAACATATGAAATCAGATTAAAAAATTAATCCATAATTGAAAATTTCATCATTTACCCCCAAATAGCACTTGGTAAGTATCTCATGTTATCTAACACTCTCCCCTGCATCACTGGATGAACTGCTTCCAGAACTGCCCAGATTTTGTCCTTTTCACTGACTTTTGATACATCACACACTATAGTAGGTGGAGTCTGAGGCAGAAGCACAAATATAGGCCAATATATCACATCTAAATATTTAAAAGTTACACATTATATCTAAAAATTATAAAACTTACACATTAAAACTAGCACTCAATAAAATATGTTTATTCTTCTACTTTGGTAAGTATATGTTCATAATAACAAAATTGAGTAACGTGTTAAAAACAAGTAGAGTTTTTATATGACTGAAAGTCGGCAAAATATAAAAGATGACAGGGGCTTCCCTGGTGGCACAGTGGTTGAGAGTCCGCCTGCCGATGCAGGGGACACAGGTTCGTGCCCCGGTCCGGGAAGATCCCACATGCCTCGGAGCAGCTGGGCCTGTGAGCCATGGCCGCTGAGCCTGCACGTCCGGAGCCTGTGCTCCGCAACGGGAGAGGCTGCAACAGCGAGAGGCCTGCGTACCACACATACATACATACATACATACATACATACATACATACATACATACATAAATAAATGACAGAATTCAGTTACTTTTACACATGTCTGGATGTTTTGGTGATATGCTGCTGATGTTTGGATGAATAATAAAATAAGACATATATAATTCATAAGTTATTATATATATTTATCCCCTAAAATTCTTTTTCTTGCCTTCCTTTCAACAAAATTGTATTGCTTTATTTATTTTTAAAAAATTGTATTTAGGTGAAATTCACATAATATAAAAGTTACCATTTTAAAGTGAACAATCAATGACACTTAGTATATTCACCGTGTTGTGGAATCTAATTCCAAAACATTTTCACGACCCAAACAGAAACCCCACCCCCTAAGTACTAACTCACCGTTTGTCACTCCCCCAACACCTGGCAACCATGAACAAAATTATATTGTAATGATTAAGATTTTTTTCATAAATTTTTGTTCTATTGCCAAAAATCATCATGTGTTAAATGTGAAAGGTACTAGTAATCAAATATATGAAATTCAAATACATTTTTTTTTTTTTTTTTTTTTTTTGCTGTATGCGGGCCTCTCACTGCTGTGGCCTCTCCCGTTGCGGAGCACAGGCTCCGGACACACAGGCTCCGCGGCCATGGCTCGCGGGCCCAGCCGCTCCGCGGCATGTGGGATCTTCCGGGATCGGGGCACGAACCCGTGTCCCCTGCATCGGCAGGCGGACTCTCAACCACTGCGCCACCAGGGAAGCCCTCAAATACATTTTTTAATCAAAAACTTAAATCACTGGGTGGGACGGAGGGGACTCTGCCCTGCAGATGCTGGACCCGCTGGCACCATGCGTGTGGCTGTCCTGCTATACCTGTGATGTTGGGGCAGAAAGGAAGCAGCTATTTCTATGCTTTAGTGCTCAGAACAGTGGGTGCTAAGAATGGTTTGTAGCCTGACATCGCAAAAAAAAGCCAAAAAAACAAAAAAAAAACCCACTTAAATCAAACATAAAAATTTATTATTTTTGGGTTGGCCAAAAAGTGCCTTCAGTTTTTAAGTAAAAATAAGACACATTTTTCATTTTCACCAAGAACTTTTACTGAACAAAGTATTCTCCATTTTGTTCCACTACCTTCTGCCTTTTTTCAGGCAACTTCATAATTCCATCTTCCCAAAACTTTTTATCTTTTTGAGCAAAGAAGTGCTCCAGGTGCCTTTTACAGTCTTCCAAGGAACTGAAATTTTTTCCATTAAGAGAATTTTGTAAAGACCGAAACAAATGGAAATCCGAAGGTGTGATGTCTAGTGAATATGGCAGATGCATCAGAACTTCCCAGCCAAGCTGTAACAGTTTTCGTCTGGTCATCAAAGAAACATGCGGTCTTGTGTTATCCTGATGGAAGATTATGCATGTTCTGTTGACTAATTCTGGATGCTTTTTGTTGAGTGCTGCTTTCAGTTGGTCTAACTGGGAGCAGTACTTGTTGGAATTTATCGTTTGGCTTTCCAGAAGGAGCTCATAATAGAAGAGTCCCTTCCAATCCCACCATATACACAACATCACCTTCTTTGGAGGAAGACCGTCCTTTGGTGTGGTTGGTGGTGGTTCATTTTGCTTGCCCCACGGTCTCTTCCATTCCACCTTGTTGTACAGTATCCACTTTTCATCACCCATCACAATTTGTTTTGAAAACAGAACGTTTTTGTTACGTTTCAGTAGAGAATCGCACATGGAAATATGGTCATGGTCAAGAAGCTTCACTTATGTGGAACCCAAACATCAAGGCAATTAACATAACCAAGCTGGTGCAAATGATTTTCAACACCTGATTTGGATATTTTGAGTATGTTGGCTATCTCCCGCGTGGTATATGATTGTTCTCAATTAATGTCTCAATTGGATCACTATCAACTTCCACTGGTCTACCTGACCATGGAGCATCGTCCAGTGAGAAATCTCCAGCATGAAACTTCAAAAAACACTTTCGACAAGTTCGATCAGTCACAGCACCTTCTTCATACACTGCACAAATCTTTTTTTGCGTTTCAGCTGCATTTTTACCTTTCTTGAAATGATAAAGCATAATATGCCGAAAATGTTGCTTTTTTCTTCCATCTTAATATTAAAATAGCTACAAAAAATTCACCGATTTTGATGTTTTTTTTTAAAAATGCAAGCTGATATGACAGCTGTCACAATACAATCTAACAAAATTGTTTCGAATGAAGTTAAAGACAACTAAGCACTACTAGAGCCAGCTTACAGAAAGAAACGAACAAACTTTTTGGCCAACCCAATAGTTTTCATACATTTTCCAAGAGTGTTATTTTTCTTCTACAATATTAAAATTACATATTAAAATTAAAAGGCAAAATATAAACTACAATTACTGACTATATGAATTTTTCATAAACTTTCAAAAGTAAAGTTGACTTTTTAATGTACTTTTAAAAAGTTGTATTATTTTTACAAAAATATACACAATTTTAATGTTCAGTGTTCAATACCTACATATATATAAATTTAATAGTAATATTAATTATTTTATATTGCAAAAATTTCCTCAGCTACCACACTTTCAAAACTGTTGCAAATACCACGCTAAGTTGTGGGTACCTCCAGAACAATGAAAAAGGACATGACTAGACAAAAAAAAGAAAAAAAAAAGGAAACTTCACACCAGTATGCTGCTAAACCAGCATAGGGAGAGAGAGGATTACTACTAATTAATTACTAATTAGTACTAGTAATGTCCTGATTAGTAGTATTTACCAATTTCATTTAAGGCTACCAGTGATTTAAAATCTGGCTTGCAAAATTCCTGCCTTTTTAACTACTGGCTCTTGGGAGCGGGTATAAGCTAGCTCCAGCATACCACTGTTAGCACCTTGGGAAATGATACTTCACTAGGCAGGATTTGTAACATTAATGCGCTCTGAGAGTAAGAATTTGACAAGTTACTTAATATGTCTTTTCTCATAACTAAGCATCCTCAGCTTAATGCTCCCCACTCTCGGAAGCAGTCTCCATCTGTGATGTAGAGAGAAGCACAACCTCCAAAGTTTCAGGTCACTTGGACATAGTTCCCTTTTGCTTCAAAGACATAGGGCAAGAGATGTGGTGAAGTGTTTCTCTGGGGCCTGAATGGTGTTAATGAAAAGATGGATGTTTAGGAATTCTAGTCACTCTGTGCCAATGCTGAGCATCAGATTCAGAGAGAAAGAGACTCCTGTGTATTATTTAATCAGTTTTATGTGTTTGCAAAATTCAGAGTCCTTTAAATTACAGGGCCCCAGGGTCCCTTAATGGTGAAACTGCTTATCAATCAGATCAACTATACTACTTATGTTTGTTAGATCTATCTCTTTTTTAGGCTCTGATCTACTTGATCTGTCTTACACTCAGAGAAGTAAATTAAAATCTTCCACTTCTAGGACTTCTATCTATTTCTCTGTACATATCCTTGTGATTCTGACATACATTTGTCTCATGATTAATGATGTTGAACATACATAAAGGTGCCATCTGTATATCTTCTTTGGAGAAATGTCTATTCAAATCCTCTGCCCATTTAAAAATTGAGTAATTTGTCTGTCTACTGTTAAGTTGTAATAATTTTTATATATTCTATCCAAGTCCTTTATCACATATATGATTTACAAATATTTTTTCCCATATTGTGGTTATTTTTTCACTTTATTGATAGCATCCTTTGAATCACAAAAGTTTTTAATTTTAATGAAGCCCAAATTATCTTACTTATTTAGATTTTTTCTTTCCTTGCTTGTATCATTATGTCATATCTAAGAAACCATTGCCTAACCCAAGGTCGTGAATATTTACTCCAATGTTTTCTTCCACATTTTATAGTTTTAGCTCTTATAGTTAGATATATGACCCATTTTCAGTTAATTTTTGTATATAGTGTAAGGAAGGAGTCCAACCTATTCTTTTGCATATGGATATACAGTTGTCCCAGCATTGTTTGTTCAGAGGATTATTCTTTTCCCCATTGAACATTCATGACACCCTTGTCAAAAATAATCTGACCATAAATGTAAGAGTTTGTTATGGAATCTCATTTGTATTCCATGAGTTTGTATGTCTATCCTTATGCCAGAATCACACTGTCTTGATCACTAGGGCATTATAGTAAGTTTTGAAATTATGATATATGAGTCCTCCAACTTTATTCTTACTTTTCAAAATTATATTGGCTATTCTGGATAACTTGCACTTCCGTATGAATTTTAGGATTGGTTTATCAATTCCTTCAATAAAGGTATCTGAAATTTTGATAAGAATTGCATTGAATGTGTAGATGAATTTAGTGATTATCGCCATTTTATCACTATTAGGTCTCCTGATTCATAGACATGAGACATCATTCCACTTATTTAGGTCTTTAATTTCTTTCAACAATGTTTTGTAGCTTTCAGTGTTCAAAAAACTTTATCTTCTTTTGTTTAATTTATTGCTACCTTTTTCTTTTTGGTGCTACTGTAAATGGAAGGCTGGAAGTCCAAGATCAAGGTTTTGGCAGGTTTGGTTTCTCCTAAAACTTCCCTTCAAGCCTTGCAGATGACCTTCTTCTCACTGTGTTCTCACATGGACACTCCTCTGTGTGTATACACCCCTGGTGTCTCTTCTACCTCTTACAAGGACAAGAGTCCTATTGGGTAAGGGCCCCTCCCTTATGATCTCATTTAACCTTAATTACCTCTTTAAAGACCTATCTCCAAATACAGTCACTTGGGGGCTTAGGTCTTCAACATATTAACTCTGGAGAGGATACAGTTCAGTCCATAACGATCGATAACTTTTGCTTTTGTTTTCTGCCATTTTAAAAAACAGAATCTTTGTATCGATGCTGGGCCTATTCCTTATTTCTTATCACTGAATGAGTTGTATTTTTTTGGACCAACTATTTGCTTGTATAGCTTCCTCTGTTTCTCTGAATCAAAATCAGCCCAGCAGAAGGCTATACAAACTGCCACCCATCATTTGAAACAAAGTATATATAGCTTGTCTGTTTCTGAGTCTCACCTTTAGAAAGTGTATTTAAAATTGAGGTATAACTTATATACAGTGAATTGCACAAATCTAAAGTGTTCAAGATGATGAGCTGACCACTGTTCATACCTTGTAACCATCACCCATATCACATTATGGGACATTTCATCACACAGTAAAGTTTCTTTCTTGTCAATCACTACCCCTTCCCACCTTCATTTTCTTGCATGTCAAATGCTATTCTTATCACCATAGATTAATTTTGCTTGTCCTATGATTTCATATAAATGTAAGCATACACTATGTACTCTTGTATATGGCATCTTTCACTCAGCATAAATTGTTTGAGATTAATTCATGTTGTTGGGTAAAACAGTAGATTATTCTTTTTTACTGGTAAATAGTGTTTCATTATAAGACTATACCACAAGTTGTCTATTTATTCTCTTGTTGGTGGACATTTGTGTTGTTCCTAGTTTTGACTGTTATGCCTAAAGATGGTATGAAATCTCTTGTACATGTATTTTTATAGACAAATGTATTCATTAATCTTGGGTAAATACCTGGGAGTGGAATGCTGCATCATAGGCAGATGTATTTTTAACTTTATACATCAGTCAAAGTTGTTGTACAATTTTATATCTTCACTGGAAATGTATGAGAATTCTAGTTGGCCACATTCTCACCAATACTTCATCTTATCAAGCCATTTTAATTTCACCCATTTTCACGGGTTGTAGTGGTATCAGTGTTAATTGGCATTTCCATGATAACTATCAATGTTGTACTACATTTTGTGTACACTTTGATCAATCATATAACTTCCTTTGCAGAGGTTCTTTTGCCCTTTGTAGTAAAAAAGTTAGTCTTCACAAAGAGGAGGTTTGGCCTTTGCCTTTGCTTCTGGAAGATAATCTATATCATACCTGATAGAAGTGTCTTTATTAAGGGTAGAGGCTGGCCACCAAAAGATCAGTCATATGAATAGAGGGTGGGTGCTTTAGGTCACATGGAGTCAGTTGACCTAGAGGCTGAGATCAACCAGATGGGCAATCAATCAATCATGCCAATGTAGTGAAGCCCCAATAAAAACTCTGGACCTCAAAGTTTAGATTAGCTTCCCAAGTTGGCAATACTCTATGTGTACGGTTACACATCAATGTTGGGAGGGTAATGCGTCCTGGGGACAACAGAAGCTTCACATTTGGAACCAACCCCAACTATGCCTTAGGAGTCTCTTTCTTTGACTGATTTTCTGAAAAATTTTTTTCTCTCTAATAAACTGTAACCATGAATATCAATAGCTTTCAGTGAGTTCTATGAGTACTTCCAGAGAATAATTGAACCTGAAGGTAGTTTTGAGAACCCCTCTTCTCAGAAGTGAGGGTGGTCTTGTGGAGAACTGTGCCCTTAGGCCCTGTAATTTAGCTAACTCTGGGTATGCCCCCTTTTATTGAATTATAGATGTCTTTACATATTCTGAATACAAACACTTTGCCACATATATATATAAAGCAAATATTTTCTCCCTGTGTGTGGAGGGCCTCTTTACTTGTTTAACAGTGTCTTTCAATGAGCAAAAGTTTCAGCTCCGAAAAAGTAAAATTCATTATTTGCTTCTTTTATAGTAAGTGCTATCTATGTGCTAAGAAATCTTTCCTGGCCCTGGTGTCATAAAGATATTCTATGTTTTTTCTAGAAGTTTTATGCCCCTTATATGTATTTTAGAATTTCTTGATTATATTTGTCTCCTATCTTCTCACTGAAAATGACGTTTACGGAAATTTCTTCATTTTCTTTTGCTTTTGTACAGAGCAAAGGGGAGACCATGCTGACCTGTACTGCTCTGGTCATACCAGGAGTCTACATCAATGTAATTTGAATTTAGAAAACCAATCCCAATATCCCATTAATTTTATATATTTGGAATCTGTTCTATTACAAAAAGTCATGAATTTATAGCTCATTTAAAAGTAAACTTTGCTCCAGGAGATTGTAGGACCAGCCCCAGATAAGCCAAGTATATGATATTGAAAGAACACCTCAATCCTGAGGGGGGAAGAGGAGGAGATTAATGACATGTGCTTTTGAGACAGGTACACAATGCCCCATGCACAAATATTACCAGCTGGTGTGTGAGTAAAGGAGGAACAATGGAAGAAACAGAACAAAAGAAACCATGGTAAATTCTTCAATCTAAATGTTTTCTTTTTCCTTAAAATAATATTTAGAAAATCTGTAATTCCTCTTTCTATAATAAGCTCAAAAGTCCCTCCCACAACCCTGATGACTTTTACAAATGCTGGTCTGGTCCAGATGAAGGAATGAGAACTACATGCACTTTGCATAGAAAAGAAATATTTGGTAAACACAATCTTGAATAAGATTGGTAAACTAAAGTCATAAATACAAATATGTTGCTGTCTAGGCCTACTTACAACTAGTAAAATATAAATGGGCTCAGAATTTCAGTGTTGCAAGAGATTAGATGATGAGTTAGTAAGGTTGGTAGAAGGAATGCACATGACAGTGGATTTAACTATTACTGAGTATCCTAGACTTAGTTGAGATCATGTCAGAGCTTTTACTACTGTGACACTATAATAAGACAGCATTGCTGGGAAAAATCTTTTGTATAAACATTTTGCTGCAGTATCAACCAAATGTGTACCTACATGTATGTGTATACATATGAATGAATATTATTTGTAAAATATGCACATGGTTTTCTCATTCATCATTTCCTGTCTAATAATACAGGGCAAGAACAACGTCTATATGAGTTAGACTAAGTAATTCTCAATTTTGTTTGTTTCCTTTTGAGTTTTTTATGGTAAAGGTGACTAGTTTAAGAAATTAAGGTGTTATATGAGCTTTTTGGTCCCATTTGTAAAACTTATGACATTTAACTCAGACTCTTTATAAAACCCTACTCGCCCTTCTAATATGACAGTCTGAAAAGTTTTTTAAATAGGATATAGTCTGGAGCTTGCCCTCTTGTAATGGCTCTGAAGGTGTTTTGCGGCCTCCCCGTGTTTAGAAGGCAAACTTAATGTTCATCATTGGCTATAAAATAGTAATTTCCTTTCACAGATGGCTGCTGAATGCACTACACCCAACAAAAGAATATTCAACTGGTTCTTGCTAATGTAAGTTCATGAAAAAACTGAAGCAGAACTCCTTGGAAAATAGAAAATGTTCTTTCCTTTTCTCTGTTTCCACAAAATGACAAGAGTATCAATGAACTGACAAATGAGCAGAGTGCCAATTTCATCTGAGGATTTCACTATTTCAGAAATACAGGTGCAGATTAATATGTCTTTAGATTTGTATATATATATATATATATGGTTTTTTTTGTTTGTTTTTTGCAGTACGTGGGCCTCTCACTGTTGTGGCCTCTCCTGTTGCGGAGCACAGGCTCCGGACGTGCAGGTCCAGCGGCCATGGCTCACGAGCCCAGCCGCTCCGTGGCATGTGGGATCTTCCCGGACCGGGGCATGAACCCGTGTCCCCTGCATCGGCAGGCGGACTCTCAACCACTGTGCCACCAGGGAAGCCCTAGATTTATATTTTGAGATGAAATTTTAACATTGTAATACCCTTGATATATAATAAAATATAAATAATATTCAGCTGTTATGTTCCATGCTGAAATTATCCTACCAATTCTCATCACTTATCATTCCTTTCTAACTAAAGAAATCTATAACTCTTAAACTGATGAGTTCTCTTTCATTTACTTTGAGACTGTGATTGTAGCAGGATTAATAAATTCACTTCTTGCCTCAGTTCAGTAGCTATCTATAACCTCCATTTGACATATTTTTAATCCCCTCCCTAATTTCAATAAAACGGTTCTTTAGAAATAATAAAAACAAAATAAGTGTATTATATTCACATTCATTGATTATATTCTGGAAGGTTTACCTATTAAAGCCACCAGGTCATTTGTACTTTTAATAGAACTGCACTCTGCTGATAGTGTTTTCCTTCTAGTTTCATTTTGCGCTGGAAAAACCCTGTAGCAGCTTTTTCCAAAGTGTGTTTCTTGAAATATCAGAGTCCTGCAGGATATTGTAGTTCTTCAGCCAAAATAAAGGGAGGCAGGATTTAATGAGCCAGTGTATTTGGGAACTTCTGGGTTAAAACAAGGGAAGGCATTTTCACCTCTTTACTACAGAATTCTCAGGGTTTTTGAAATGCTGGTATGTACTGTGACTTTCTAAAAATGCCATGAATTCTAAAACTTTTCTCAAATATTGGAAACCATGAAATCAATCAAAAATATATGTTTTTAAAATGAAAACAGGTTGTATCAAGTTAATATCCCAAGTCCCTTTCCATCAAGATACTGAAATCAATCTTAAATCAGTTAAAGAATAAAGAAATAAATTACAGAATATACAGAATATTGTACAGCCATCAGAAATAATTCTTTAAAATATTTTTAATGGTATTGGGACATGCTAATGATATAATAATATTGATAAAAATAATATACAACTATAGAGAATTTGGCAGTATTACTGGATGTTATTGAAAATTACCAGAAAAATAGTAGAAAATTAATGAAAGGAAATACACAGGAAAAAAATGGCCATGGTGTTCTGGCTTATTTTTTTCCTTGCATTTTTCTATAAATTTTACTTTAAATATTAACATGTATTAACTTTATAATACAAAGAAAGTGAAAACTTTCCCCTTCATTTCATTTTCTCTACTATTGTCAACCCATCGTTATTTCTCTGTTTTAGCTGACTCTTTACTTTCTCTTTACCTCAAATCAATCCTCTGTATCAGGAGTCAGCAATTGGGATGCTGCCTGTTTTTTGTCAATAAAGTCTTATTGGAACATGGTCATGCCCACTTGTTTATATATTGTCTGTGGCTGCTTTTGCTCTGTGGCAGAGTTGAGTAGTTAAGACACAGACTGTATAGCTTGCAAAGCCTAAAATATTTACTTTGTCACCAGGCTAGGACCAGAGAGGCAAATAGGGCCCCAGGATGCACTCACTCTCAGGAGAGAGGCACTTCCTCTTGGGGCAATGATGGGTTCAAATGTGTACGGCACTCATCTGTCCAGTAGATGCTTGTGTCAGTTTGGCCTGGGAGGAACAGATGCAATAAAAGAATTGGATGTGCAAGCGATTTATTGGAGGAAATGCCTATGGAGAGGAAGAGAAAGAAGCAGCAGGAGGAGGTGTGTGCTCGGGGAGAGGAGTCATCAGACCCACATGCAGGTCTGACCACTGCGACAGGAGACAGGGACAGAAGATCTGTTAGGAGGAGCCTCACAGTGCAGAGCTGTTCTGTTTCAGCACTGGCCCACACGGAGCCCAAGAGCAAGACTGACGGACGGTACAGGAGTCCCACAGTGAGCAGGAACACCCCTGCTTCAGCAGGAACGTCCAGGTGTGTCCACAGGTGCCAGTGCTGGAGGCTGTCACCTGAATATACATGTATCACAGAAAGTTCTTTTGAAGAGACATCTGAGAGGTACATCTCCATCCACCACAGGGCTTATAATATTTGCCTCTGTGATTTGAGGTGTGTGGTGAGCATTGTGGGTATTTTCTCCAAACCATCACACCTCTGATTTTCAGCTTGGGAGAGATTGATTGCATTTTGGACTAAGGCAATCAGGGGTAGGTCATTCTGGGCCATAGTGGTGCATGGATGGTTCAGTCGGAATGAACTTTATGACTTTTATTAAGTGGGTGGAGTTTGTAGCAGGTTCTCTCTCCTTGGATATGAACAAGGAAGCATGTAACCACGGCTGTTGCTGGGTTAGTCAAGAATGCTTTCAGCTAAAGGTATCCAAAATACCTGATTGGAGTAGTCTGTTACAGTTAAAGAACAAGCGGATCAGAGATGCAAGGTTGCTGGCATTAGTTCAATGGTTTTGAGGGAACATCCGCTTGGCCTCATGACTGCAGCAGCTCCATCCTCACGCATTCATATTCAGCGGCAGGGGGTAAAGTGGCACAAGGTACCTGGCATTATTTCTCCTCACGTGCCTTCCGGCCCTCGTCCCATCAGGGGTGAATAAGTATCATTCTCAGACACCTCAGAACCATGACTGGGTTACACACTGACATCTAATGCAGACCGTGGACCCACATTCCCTGAATCAGGGAATCTCTACACATAAAACAAAAGTAGGGTTTCACCTAGCGTGCAGGTTCCAAGGAGGTGGAAAAATAGCTTCTGGAAGGGCAACACACAGAACTAGCACTTAGTTATGTTACAACGCCAGCCTGAGGATGAAGCTGACACACAGAGATGGAGCTGGGAAAACAGAGAGAAGTGAAGCCAGAGCCCCCATCAAACCACACGACGATGTTCACGAAGAATTTTCTGTTACGTGAACCAATGTAACCCTTTGGCGGTACAGTAAGTTTTAACTAGTTTCCTCGTTCCTGCATCTGAAGAATTCTAGTTAACTGAAGGAAAGAAAGGTATCTTTGTCTTTAGACTTTCTAAAGTTGAAAATAAAGGGGGTTGGGCTGTATTAGTTAAGATGCTTGGGGTTATAAATTACAAACAAACAAAAAAATTCCTAACTCAAAGTGACTAAATGGTAATGAAACACATGCTCTCTCTAGCAGGAAGTCTAAAAGTAGGGCAGCATGCAAGAATTCAGCAGCTCAAGAACATCATCAAAAAATGAGATTCTTTCTGTCTCTCCACTCTGCAATCAGCATCAACTTCAGCCTAAGGCAAAGACGGCTGTCACTGGCAATGGAAGCTACATCTAAGAGGAGAGAGAAAGAGCACAGAACCCAAGGTTTCTCTTCAGTTTGATAGGATCAACCTGGACCAACAACACATGAAAAAAATGGAGAAGCAGCAAGGATGAGATTTGGGAATAGCTGATAATGTATGTATATACATGTGCATGCACACACACATACACACATATCTATGTAGCTAGTGGCCTATTTCTTCAGTTTAGAATAAATATAGTCTTAAGTACCACTTTCATCATCATAATTACATAAACGAATAACTGCTAAGTGTTTACCATATGCCAGGCATTCTTCTAAATATCTGAATCCTTCTAAATCCTCACTGTAACTGCTCTTTGAGGCTATTTTCATCATCCCTGCTGTACAGAGGAGACAACTGAAGGCACAGAAATGTTAAGTAATTTGGAAAAAGTCACACAGCTAGTAAGTGGCAGAGCTGATACTTGATTGCAGGAAATTTGAGTACAAGTTTTAGTTTCAAACAGTCCTGGATTTGGGTCCTTGGCTCGGTTATTTTCTGGCTGTGCAACCTTGAGCAAGTCACTTCCATCTCTTCAAGCTTCATGTTCCTCCTCCATGCAATGAATCAGATAATAGATTATGATCCACATCATGGATATGCTCATCACTGTGCTGGAGTTCTCCAAGACCACCCTACAATTCTTCATTAAAAGGACTCAGAACTCAGAAAAGCTGTTTTACTTATGGTTATAGCTTATTACAGTAAACAGATACACATTAAAATCAGGAAAAGGAGTACAGTGCAGACATAAGCTTCCAGTTATCCTCTCTCAGTTGGAATCTCCAGACAATGCTTAATTCTCCCAGCAATGACGTGGAGCAATATGCACAGTGTACTGCCAACTGGGGAAGCTCATCTGAGCCTTGGTGTCCAGGGCTGCTGATGCAGGTTGGTAATGTAGGCATGGAGTACCCACATGGCTGACCATAGTGGCTCAGGCTCCAGCCCAAGGACAAACGGATGGAGTGTGGCCCAAGGCTGCCACCATCAATCACATCATTAACATAACCCAGGGCCCTAGCTATGCAAAGTCACTCTTATCAAGCAGGATATTCTGAGGATTTAGAGGTTATCTCCCAGAAGCCAGAGAAGGGCCAGTCCTTTCTTTGGGATACGAAAGGTTTGAACAACCCAGGCCTGCTAGTTAACCCTTTACTGCATAATCAGATTACATGAAATTTGTAAAATGTAATCAGTAACATTTGTCTCCTGGCAATCACTTGGTTCTCTCCTTTTACCCCCATCTTCATGGCCAGAAAGCAGCATTTAGCAATTAAAGACTTGAGAGGATCTATCCAGTTTCAACTCATTGATTACCCTTATTCAGAGATTAATACTATTCCTGGTCCCACAACTCATAAACATCAATAAATTGCAATATTTTGAAATCTCAGAACCAAGCGCTTTTATTTATTTATTTTTTTCCATTTTTTTAATTAGTTTCTGCTTTATAACAAAGTGAATCAGTCATACATATACATCTGTTCCCACATCCCCTCCCTCATGCATCTCCCTCCCTCCCACCCTCCCCATCCCTCCCAAGCGCTTTTAAAAGGGAAGATTCCTCAAAAGTCATAGCATTGGGCAGAGTTTGCGTCTCCCCACAACTGGGGCACCTGCCAGATGCTGGTGGGGGACCCCAACGAGCACAAGGAGACGGGAAGAACCCCCAAGTGAACCAGTAGGACGTGGGGGGACTAAGGGGGGAGGAGAAGTGGAGACCAGATAGGACTGGCACCCCTGAGGGGTGGCTGAGAGGGGGGAGGGGTTCCCACACCTGGAGGGACCCTCAGGGGCTCAGATCAAGGGGGAACAGGCCCAGCGTTTCTCCTGCCCAATCAGCTGGGGAAGTCTGCCCAGTTCTCAGACCAGGTCCTACACACTCAGAGGTCCCCTCCGGGCTGGGTTGGTCCTGCGGGTGTAGGAGGGAGGCCGGGGAGATCAGGAGAGGCAGGCAGGAGGGGCGCTCCAGGACCAGAGGAGCAAGAGAGGAGTGGAAGGTGTTTACCCCACCCACTTGAGCCCAGGAAGCCTGCTGGGCTCCCAAGTGGGGTCCCCTGCCCTCTGAGACCAGAGGCGGGAGGCACGTCTGGGCCCCTTCTGTCCTGTTGAACCTAAGCCCACCCCCCACACCTCCCGGGCCTTTTCCATGCCTGTGGGTCCTAAGTATAGGCCCCACCCACCACCCAAACCTCACTCCTGCTTAGGCCCCGGCCTCCACAGCCAGGGCCTTTTCCACCTTTTTTTTTCCTCCTCCTCTTTTTTACTACTGTGGTTCTGCTTTACCTTCCGGTTGTTGTTTCATCTATGTTTTTATTTTTATATTTTTTCTAACGTAGCTGTTAGTTTCCTAGTCTAATTGTATTTTTTACTTTGTTATTGTCCTCCTTTTTTTTGCTGCCCTGAGCAGCTTGCGAGATCTTGGTTCATGAGCCAGGGGTCAGGCCAAAGCTCTTGCAGTGGGAGCTCTGAGTCCAAACCACTGCACTAACAGAGAACCTCAGAACCCAGGGAATATTCATCGGAGTGAGGTCCCGCAGAGGTCCTCATCTCAGCACCAAGACCCAGCTCTACCCAACAGCCTACAAACTCCAGTGTTGGAAGCCTCAGGCCAAACAACCAGTAAGACAGGAACACAATCCCACTCATAAAAAAAAGAAAAAAAAAGAAAAAAAAAAGAGAGACAGCAAAAAAATATGTCACGGATGAAGGAGAAAGGTAAAAACCTAAAAGACCAAATAAATGAAGAGGAAATAGGCAACCTATCTGAAAAAACATTCAGAGTAATGATAGTAAAGATGATCCAGAATCTCAGAAATAGAATGGAGGCACGGATTGAAAAAATATGAGAGATGTTTAACAAAGATCTAGAAGAACTAAAGAATGAACAAACAGAGATGAACAACACAATAACTGAAATGAAAAATACAATAGAAGAAATCAATAACAGAATAACTGAGGCAGAAGAACGAATAATTGAGCTGGAAGACAAAATGGTGGAAATAACTGCTGAGGAGTGGATTAAAGAAAAAAGAATGAAAAGAATTGAAGACAATCTCAGAGACCTCTGGGACAACACTAAACACACCAACAGCAAATTATAGAGGTCCCAGAAGACGAAGAGAAAAAGAAAGGGTCTGAGAAAATATTTGAAGAGATTATACTGGAAAATTTCCTGAACATGGGAAACGGAATAGTCACCCAAGTCTAGGAAGCACAGAGAGTCCCAAACAGGATAAACCATAGGAGAAACACACCAAGACACATATTAATCAAACTAACAAAAATTAAATTCAAAGAAAAAATATTAAAAGCAGCAAGGGGGCTTCCCTGGTGGCGCAGTGGTTGAGAGTCTGCCTGCCGATGCAGGGGACACGGGTTCGTGCCCCGGTCCAGAAAGATCCCACATGCTGCAGAGCGCTAGGCCCGTGAGCCATCTCTGCTGAGCCTGCACGTCCGGAGCCTGTGCTCCGCAATGGGAGAGGCCACAGCAGTGAGAGGCCCATGTACCGCAAAAAAAAAAAAAAAAAAAAAAAGCAGCAAGGGAGGGGCTTCCCTGGTGGCACAGTGGTAAAGAATTGGCCTGCCAATGCAGGGGACACGGGTTCAAGCCCTGGTCCAGGAAGATCCACATGCCATGGAGCAACTAGGCCCGTGCACCACAACTACTGAGCCAGTACTCTAGAGCCCTCGAGCCCCAGCTACTGAGCCCATGTGCCACAACTACTAAATCCCATGCACCCAGAGCCCATGCTCCACAACAAGAGAAGCCACCACAATGAGAAGCCTGCGCACTGCAACAAAGAGTAGCCCCCAATCACCACAACCAGAGAAAAGCCCACATGCAGTAACAAAGATCCAACACGGCCAAAAAAAAAAAAAAAAAAAAATCAGCAAGGGAAAAACAAAAAATAACAGACAAGGGAATCCCCATAAAGTTATCAGCTGATTTTTCAGCAGAAATTCTGCAGGCAAGAAGGGAGTGGCAGGATATACTAAAAGTGATGAAAGAGAAAAACCTACAGCCAAAATTACTCTACCCATCAAGGATCTCATTCAGATTGGACGGAGAAATCAAAAGCTTTTCAGACAAGCAAAAGCTAAGAGAATTCAGCACCACCGAACCAGCTTTATTACCAAGACTAAAAAAACTTCTCTAGGCAGGAAACACAAGGGAAGAAAAAGACTCACAAAAACAAACCCAAAACAATTAAGAAAATAGTAATAGGAACATACATATTGATAATAACCTTGAATGTAAACAGATTAAATGCCCCAACCAATGTAAACTGACACAGCCACTATGGAGAACAGTATGGAGTTTCCTTAAAAAACTACAAGTAGAACTACGATACGACCCAGCAATCCCACTACTGGGCATATACCCTGAGAAAACCATAATTAAAAAAGAGTCATGTACCAAAATGTTCATTGCAGCTCTATTTACAATAGCCAGGACATGGAAGCAACCAAAGTGTCCATCATCAGATGAATGGATAAAGAAGATGTAGCACATATATACAATGGAATATTACTCAGCCATAAAAAGAAAAGAAATTGAGATATTTGTAGTGAGGTGGATGGACCTAGAATCTGTCATACAGAGTGAAGTAAGTCAGAAAGAGAAAAACAAATACCATATGCTAACACATATATATGGAATCTAAGGGAAAAAAAAAAGGTCATGAAGAACCTAGTGGTAGGACGGGAATAAAGACACAGACCTACTAGAGAATGGACTTGAGGATATGGGGAGGGGGAAGGGTAAGCTGTGACAAAGTGAGAGAGTGGCATGGACATATATACACTACCAACTGTAAAATAGATAGCTAGTGGGAAGCAGCTGCATAGCACAGGGAGATCAGCTCGGTGGTTTGTGACCACCTAGAGGGGTGGGATAGGGAGGGTGGGAGGGAGGGAGGGAGATGCAAGAGGGAAGAGATGTGGGAACATATGTATATGTATAACTGATTCACTTTGTTATAAAGCAGAAACTAACACACCATTGTAAAGCAATTATATTCCAATAAAGATGTTTAAAAAAAAAATGCCTCAGGGCTTCCCTGGTGGCGCAGTGGTTGAGAGTCCGCCTGCCGATGCAGGGGACATGGGTTCGTGCCCTGGTCTGGGAAGATCCCACATGCTGCGGAGCGGCTGGGCCCGTGAGCCATGGCCACTGGGCCTGCACATCCGGAGCCTGTGCTCCGCAATGGGAGAGGCCACAGCAGTGAGAGGCCCGCGTATAGCAAAAAAAAAAAAAAAAAAAAAAAAAAATATGCCTCAACCAAAAGACACAGACTGGCTGAATGGATACAAAACGAGACCCATATATGTGCTGTCTACAAGAGACCCACTTCAGACCTAGGGACACATACAGACTGAAAGTGAGGGGATGGAAATAGATATTCCATGCAAATGGAAATCAAAAGAAAGCTGGAGTAGCAATTCTCATATCAAACAAAATAGATGTTAAAATAAAGACTACTACAAGAGGCAAAGAAGGAAACTACATAAGGATCAAGGGATCAATCCAAGAAGAGACATAACAATTGTAAATATTTATGTACCCAACATAGGAGCACCTCAATACACAAGGCAAATGCTACCAGCCATAAAAGGGGAAATCAACAGTAACACAATAATAGTAAGGGACTTTAACACCCCACTTTCACTGGTGGACAGATCATCCAAAATGAAAATAAACATGGAAACACAGGCTTTAAATGACACATTAAACAAGATGGACTTGATTGATATTTATAGGACATTCCATCCAAAAACAACAGAATACACCTCTTCTTAAGTGCTCATGGAACATTCTCCAGGATAGACCATATCTTGGGTCACAAATCAAGCCTTGATAAATTTAAGAAAATTGAAATTGTATCAGGTATCTTTTTGAACCACAACACTATGAAACTAGATATCAATTACAGGAAAAAAAAACTGTAAAAACCACAAATACATGGAAGCTAAACAGTGCACTGCTAAATAACCAAGAGATCACTGAAGAAATCAAAGAAGAAATTTAAAAAATACATAGAAACAAATGACAGCAAAAACAAAAGGACGCAAAATCTATGGAACGCAGCAAAAGCAGTTCTAATAGGGAAGTTTATAGCAATTCAATCTCACCTCAAGAAACAGGAAAAATCTCAAACAATCTAATCCTACACCTAAAGCAACCAGAGAAAGAAGAAAAAAGAAAACCTAAAGTTAGTAGAAGGAAAGAAATCATAAAGATCAGAGCAGAAATAAATGAAATAGAAACAAAGAAAACAATAGCAAAAATCAATAAAACTAAAAGCTAGTTCTTTGAGAAGATAAACAAAATTGATAAACCCTTAGCCAGATTCATCAAGAAAATAAGGGAGAGGACACAAATCAATAAAATTCAAAATGAAAAAGTAGAAATCACAAATGACACCATAGAAATACAAAGGATTATAGGAGACTACTACAAACAACTTATGCCAATAAAATGGACAACCATGAAGAAATGGACAAATTCTTGGAAACGTACAATTTTCCAAGACTGAACCAAGAAGAACTAGAAAATATAAACAGACCTACCACAGGAAATGAAATTGAAACTGTAATTAAAAATCTTCCAACAAACAAAAGTCCAGGACCAGATGGCTTCACAGGTGAATTCTATCAAACATTTAGAGAAGAACTAACACCAATCCTTCTGAAACTCTTCCAAAAAAATTGCAGAGGGAGGAACACTCTCAAATTCATTCTATGAAGCCACCATCACCCTGATACCAAAACCAGAAAAAGATATCACAAAAAAGGAAAATTATAGACCAATATTACTGAGGAACATAGATGCAAAGATCCTCAACAAAATACTAGCAAACAGAATCCAACAACATATTAAAAGGATCAAACACCATGATCAAGTGGGATTTATCCCAAGGATGCAAGAATTCTTCAATATATACTAATCAAACAATGTGATACACCACATTAACAAATTAAGGAATAAAAACCATAGGATCATCTCAATAATGCAGAAAAAGCTTTTGACAAAATTCAACACCAATTTATGATAAAAACCGTTTAGAAAGTAGGCATAGAGGGAACTTACCTCAACATAATGAAGTCCATATATGACAAACGTATGGCCAACAGAGTCCTCAATGGTGAAAAACTGAAAGCATTTCCACTAAGATCAGGAACAAGACAAGGATGTCCACTCTCGCCACTCTTATTCAACATAGTTTTGGAACTCCTAGCCACAGCAATCAGAGAAGAAAAAGAAATAATGGATCCAAATCTGAAAAGAAGAAGTAAAACAGTCACTGTTTGCAGATGGCATGATACTATACATAGAAAATCCTAAAGATGCCATGAGAAAACTATTAGAACTAATCAATGAATTTGGTAAGGTTGCAGGATACAAAATTAATGCACAGAAATCTCTGGCATTCCTATACACTAACAACAAAAAATTTGAAAGAGAAGTTAAGGAAACAATCCCATTTACCATCGCGACAAAAAGAATAAAATACTTAGGAAAAAACCTACCCAAGGAGGTGAAAGACTTGTACTCAGAAAACTATAAAACACTGATGAAAGAAATCAAAGATGACATAAACAGATGGAGAAATATACCATGTTCTGGTATTGAAAGAATCGATATTGTGAAAAAGACTATACTACCCAAAGCAATTTACAGAATCAATGCAATCCCTATCAAACTACCAATGGCAGTCTTCACAGAATTAGAACAAAAAATTTTACAGTTCGTATGGAAACACAAAAGACCCTGAATAGCCAAAGCAATCTTGAGAAAGAAAAGCGGAGCTGGAGGAATCAGGATCCTAGACTTCAGACTATAGTACAAAGCTACAGTAATCAAGACAGTATGGTACTGGCACAAAAACAGAAATATAGATCAATGGTACAGGATAGAAAGCCCAGAGGTAAACCCACGCACCTATGGTCAACTTATCTATGACAAAGGAGGCAAGGATATACAATGGAGAAAAGACAGTCTCTTCAGTAAGTGGTGCTGGGAAAACTGGACAGCTACATGTAAAAGAAAGAAATTAGAACACTCCCTAACACCATACACAAAAATAAATGCAAAATGGATTAAAGACCTAAATGTAAGGCCAGGCACTATAAAACTCTTAGAGGAAAACATAGGCAGAACACTCTTTGACATAAACCACAGCAAGTTCTTTTTTGACCCACCTCCTAGAGTAATGGAAATAAAACCAAAAATAAACAAATGGGACCTGATGAAACTTAAAAACTTTTACACAGCAAAGGAAACCATAAACAAGACAAAAAGACAACCCTCAGAATGGGAGAAAATATTTGCAAATGAAACCGCGGACAAAGAATTAATCTCCAAAATATGCAAATAGCTCATGGAGTTCAATATCAAAAAAACAAACAATTCAATTACAAAATGCGTGGAAAACCTAAATAGACATTTCACCAAAGGAGACATACAGATGGCCAAGAGGCACGTGAAAAGATGCTCAACATCACTAATTATTAGAGAAATGCAAATCAAGACTACAATGAGGTATCACCTCACACTGGTCAGAATGGCCATTATTAAAAAATCTAGAGACAATAAATGCTGGAAAGGGTGTGGAGAAAAGGGAACCCTCCTGCATTGTTGGTGGGAATGTAAATTGATAAAACTACTATGGAAAATAGTATGGAAGTTCCTTAAAAAACTAAAAATAGAACTACCATATGACCCAGCAATCCCACTACTGGGCATACACCTTGAGAAAACTATAATTCAAAAAGAGACATGTACTCCAATGTTCACTGCAGCACTATTTAGACTAGCCAGGACATGGAAGCACCCTAAGCATCCACTGACAGATGAATGGATAAAGCAGATGTGGTACATATATAGAATGGAATATTACTCAGCCATAAAAAGAAATGAAATTGAGTTGTTTGTAGTGAGGTGGGTGGACCTAGAGTCTCTCATACAGAGTGAAGTCAGTCAGAAAGAGAAAAATAAATACTGTATGCTAACACATATATATGGAATCTAAAAAAAAAAAAAATGGTACTGATGAACCTAGTGGCAGGGCAGGAATAAAGACATAGACATAGGGAATGGACTTGAGGACATGGGGTGGGGGGGTGGGTAGGGGGAAGCTGGGGCAAAGTGAGAGTAGAATCGACATATATACGCTACCCTATGTAAAATAGTTAGCTAGTGGGAAGCAGCAGCATAGCACAGGGAGATCAGCTCAGTGCTTTGCAATGACCTAGAAAGGTGGGATAGGGAGTGTGGGAGGGAGGCTGAAGAGGCAGGGGATATGGGGTTATATGTATGCATATGGCCGATTCATTTTATTGTACAGAAGAAACTAACACAGTGTTGTGAAGCTTTTATACTCCAATAAAGATTTAAAAAAACAGTCACAGCACTTATCATAGCAAGAAATGTCAATGGTTTGGGGTTACACTTTATGATGCTACATCAGACTGGTTCCTTTTAAAGTCAGATTATCTCTTTTCATTGTATTCAGAAATATGTGGACAGATCAAGGTAGCTATTTTTCTGTGTGCACTTCTATGCCAGTACTCTCAAAGATTTTTTGATTGCACACCTACTTCTAAAATAACTTTGATCTCTCCCCTCCAATTTATGTGTATTAATTATAAATTACATGTACCTATCCTACTGTACTAATATAATACATGTATGATAACAATTATACTCTCAATAAAAATCTTAAGAGGATGAAATTGAAAAGTAAATGTAAAAAGAAGTTCTAATACTGTCTTCCCTTACTTGAGTGGATCATCTTGTGAAACCCTTGGGGTACATGTCTCCTACGTGGATATCGTTATTCTCCACATGGGAACCACACCACAATTCCTTTATGTCATGCTATCCTGGTTAGCCTGGGCCTCTCTGAGGTCCTCACTTTAGTATTATGGCAACAGCATTGAATTATGGAGAATATTACTTGATAAGGGAGAAGGAGAAAGAATCGATATGTAGGAAATAACCCAAAGCAATGGAATGCTAAACTGTGTGTCAAGGGGATTAGAGGTTGAAGGCAATCTCCAGGTGTTGGACTTATCGGACTAGCGTAGCCAGGAAGGGTCCATGAAAGAGGGAGAATATGGCTGGCTTTTAAGATGGATGGAACTGGGTTGGAAGATGGAAGCATAAAGTGAGCAAAGCCCTGGAGGAAGGATTAAATGTGATCAAAATTGGGGAGAATGTGAGACCGGCCCAGCTGAAAGACACAACCCAGGCCAACCTTGAAGCTCTTGACCCTTTCTCCCATTAGGCCACTAAAGTGATTCAATCTGGTTCCTTTCCTAATTCTCAGGAGCTCCAGAGGCTGAAAGCTGTCCTCTTAAGCCTCATCTGTCAAGGTAACTAAGGACTGTCCATAGTTCTCAGAGGTCAGCTCCTTGCAAACTCCTTTCTGAGCTTTGTAGCCTCTGGCTGGCTTTCAGGCTATCCCCTGAGAAGTCATCAAGCCCAGGCTTCCCCTAGGTAGAACTAAGCTGTAGGTGATGGAAAGGGAGTTTTTGACAGGATTAGGACCTCCCTGCATGGTAAGCAATTTGTGTTTTCAAGTTAAAAGTCCTGACAGTAAGCTATGTAGTGTCATGTGCTGTGTGCAGTTTTCATTTAAAACGTGTGTGGGGCTAAGGTTGAAATAAGATTTCACTGATACATCAACTCTCTCAGTCAAGTTCACTTGGGATCATGTCTTGAGAACACGCCCTCTCCTGTGAGTGGGTCTGAAGGAAGATCACTGAGAAGAGAGCGAGGATGGTGGGTGGTATGTCAGGAAGTATGAGTTAATGGAGTTAAAAATTAATCGGTGTGTGTGTGGTAACAGGAAAAATGAAAGGAACAGATGTTGAGGAGAGGCCAGTTGCCAGCACACAGGGATGGATGGTCTGTCTCTCTGCCAGGGCTCAATCCGAGCTCCAGGGAGAAATGATTTCGCTGCCTCAAGGTCTTAATGGAACATTAGTCAGGGCTGTGGGGACTAAGTCTTTGCCAAGGAGACGTCATCTCAGACCAGAATTCAGAGAGCCAGGGGAAGTGTGGGACTCTGCCCCTTATATGCTGTTTCAGATAGACAACTTCCAGGCTTGTGTGCTTTCGTAGCACCTTTACGAAAGCAAAACTGAAGGAGCCTGTGGTTTTCTCTCGACACTCATTCTGAGTGATCGCTGACACATTATAAGCCACTGAATCTCCAGATTCAATCCAGCCACAAAACAGGACTCAGGCTGCGTCGGTTATCCTTTACAGAATTACAGCCTGTTAGGACACTGGGGCTTCTGCAGAGATAGGTTTCCATGCATAATTCTGTTCATTCATTAAATCAGAACAAAGATACAGTGAGTGCTCCTGCTGTACTTTGTGGCTATGTACCAGAAATATATCAGTGAACAGAACAAACATTTCTGCCCTCATGGAGCTTACATTCCAGTGGGAGAAGATAATCAATAAACAATATTCATAACAAATAAATTATATATTATGATGGAAGGGATGTGTGCTATGGATGGAAAGACAAAGTAAAACAGAGTAAAGGGGATAGGGAGTGCCAGGGCTGGAAGTGAATGACAATTTTAAATTGACTAGTCAGGGCAAGCTTCTTCATTAAAGGGGGTATATGGATATTAAGGGGAAGAGTATTTAAGGCAGTGGCAACAGCCAGTATAAAAGCCCAACGTTGGGAGGTACATGAGCAGAATGAGCAGAGGAGAGAATAGTAGCAAATTAGGTCAGAGAAGAATGGGGCCAGAGCACCAAGGACCTTGTAGACCATTGTAAGGGCTTTGGCTTTGAGTCCAAGTGAAATGGGAGCCACTGCAGTGTTTTGAGCAGAGGAGGGACATGATCTGACATGTTTTGAGAAGATGTCTCTGATTGCAGTGTTAAGGTAAGGGGCAGTTATAGACACAGGCAGATGCTTTAGGAGGTCACTGCAGTGATGCAAGAAAGAGATGATGATGGCTTGGACCAAGGTAGGAAGGTAGGAAGAAGCAATTGGATTCTAGACATATTCTTTTGAGACTGTCCTCCTCTTATGTTTGAGTGTCCTAAAGTATAAGCTGCTGCATGGCCTTCACCATGTGTGAGTGACTCACTCTATCTTGAATTTCCCAAACATAATTTTTCATATAACACTCATTATGATTAATCTTGGAAAATGTTGTTTTAATGTCTAAGCCTCGGGGTGACATGGGTAACTGGCATCCACAGGCTATATCTGGTATGAAGCTTTTTGTTTCTGTAAAAACTGAACTAGCATTCTAAGAACAAGAGATTCAAAAAAAAAAAAAGAACAAGAGATTCACATAAAAATCTGAATTCCCAGTTAGCTTCATTTAAAAAATCAGGAAGTTGGCAATACATTTTCTTATGGCAACCATCAGCTGGAATTGAGTAACTATTCCCACTGTGTCCTTCAATTCCCCGCAGTCCCTACTTGGCCTCTTTCACATGTTGACATTACTTGCTTAGACTATGTATGCATCGGGGTTTATGAAATGGCCCTAGTCCAGGGGGGAGTTCTGAGGAAGAGGAGGAGGAAGATCAGGGTTATGGGTCAAGACCACAGAAACTACTGGGCCATTAGTCTCAGACTGTGGGACACTCAAGCAGATGAAGAAGTTTAAAGATCTTTTGTCTAAACAAATACCCTCTTTAGATTTTCTCTATGGGCACGTCTGTCTCTCTTCCTCAGTGGCTCTGTCCCCTCTCACACAGTGGTGTGATGAATGAAACCAGGCCTCTTCCAGCTTGTGGGAAGACTGCTTCTCTCCTGTAGAGAGCCCAGTGGGTCCAAGGAGGGCTTCAGGCACTAGGACCCATGGAGTGGGTGGCAGAGGCCACATGTTCTAGTCTTTAGGGTGAAGACTGCTCTCTCTTGCTTTCGTATCTACCATTTTCTGCTTCTTCTTGCCTTCTGACCAGTAAGGATTGGAGGGCCAACACTAGTAAGAAGTTCTAAGTGACAGACTTGAGCCAACGGCCTTGGGCAACTCCCCCGCCCAGCTCTCCAGGGCCAGGGGCTCCATGGAGGCCTCGGGACAAATTTTCTCTAGTCATGAAACATGTGCATCTGCTTAGTTTTCCTTGTAAACCTAGAGTGTCTGTAAACAAGTGTTCAAAGACATGGTGACTTGAGGCTCTGACCACCTTTCTTTACATAAGAGGTATGCGGCCCTCAACTGAGAGTGCTTGTCAAAGAGAAATATTTCAAAAAGCCTTATTTCTGAATTTATTAGGAAAATGCAAGGAAAGACTCATTCTTTCCCCTCTTCTCTTGCTATGGATCCTGAGGATGGAGCAAAAAGGTCTACCTTACCCATTTTACAAAACAACCTCAAGCACACGCTCTCTTCCATGACCCTTACCAAAATCATCCACACTCTTTTTTTTTTTTTGCGGTACGCGGGCCTCTCACTGTTGTGGCCTCTCCCGTTGTGGAGCACAGGCTCCGGACGCGCAGGCCCAGAGGCCATGGCTCACGGGCCCAGCCGCTCCGTGGCACGTGGGATCCTCCCAGACCGGGGCACGAACCCGTGTCCCCTGCATCGGCAGGCGGACTCTCAACCACTGTGCCACCAGGTAAGCCCTATCCACACTCTTGATGAGGCTTGAAATTCCAACAGTCTTTCATTCCACAGCTAAAAATAAGACTCAAAATGCAAACTGCAGAAACACCATCCTCTAGTACTGCTGCTCCTATTAAGGTCTCAGGGAAGCATGGAGAAGGCAGAGGTGATAAGAGAAAGAATCCAGGTGTGTTTACCCTTCATCACATAATGAGAATCAAGCAATTTTTTGGTCTAGGCTAGACTCAGAGGAGGACATATTCACAAAAGTTTTATAGCATCTCCTCATCTTTTCCTAATTCCCATCCTCCCATCACCATGGCAACCCACATGTTACAAAGGCAGGTGAAGAGGTTTGTGAATCTTAGCTCCTTGACCTTCAGGCCTCTTTAAGTTTTATTCTGTGCTTTTGAAGAGCATAAGTTACCTAACTTGTGCATTGCAGGGAAGAGGATTTCTATGGAGGATGTAAGAAACAGAACTTCTAAATGTTTAGCTGAAAATAGCAGGAGAGCCTTCACACTAATGACTGGCCACTCAAGGCTATTCCACCAAGAGAAGAAGATGTCAGGCCCCTAACTGAGAATGGCTGTGGGGAGAGAACTAAAATGCTTATGACTCATCTAAGTTCACTCCAGTCTTGTTCAAATGTTAGACCTTCTTATCATTAAAGCTTACCTTTGCAGGCTAAACTTATTATTGCATATAAGTAGAAACACGTGAGAAAAGTGATGCGCGCGTGCACGCGCACACACACACACACTCTAATTCTCACTAAGGTAGAAATGACTGACTCGGGATCATTCCAGAAGAACCCAGTTTTAAACAGAGGAAAGAGAACACCAAATCTAAGAGCAGAGGTGAACACAATGGAGCAAAGAAAATCAACTAACTAGAAAAGTTAGTAGGCGATAGGTACAGAAGAATGCTGGAGTATAGCATTTAAACAGTTTGCTTTTAGATGTATGAATTACACCTGAGTCTAGAGTGCAATGGGAAGGTCAAGCTGTAGGGATGGTCTTTGCTCTCACAAATGAGTTTACATAGTGAGTTTGATAGGGTTTTAAATTCTAATGCATGTCTTGATTCTGGGTGAAATTTCAGAATTTCACCTTTCTGGTTCAAATGGGTCTCAGCATTAAATCATTCCTGGTATGAGGCAAGTCCATTCAATGTGGTTCCCAGATGCCCCGTAACAAGCTCTAATTTGAGCCAGGTGCTCAGGCATGGTCGCCTCCCTGTACTCAACTAAGTCTGAGCTGTTGCCTGAATGGCATGTCCATTTTTCTAAGCCCGAAGAAGCATACGGTCAATGCATTATTGCTAACAGTAATTAGTGGCCCTGCTGAGGTCTGGTGCTTTCTCCTGGCTCCTGCACAGAGCCACATTTGTTGCTGCCCACAGCCAAAGAACTGGTTCTTTTTTTTTTCAATCGTTTGAAATCTGAAGAGGGATTTAGACCTCAGGATGTGAATGACAAAATGCACGTTGTACCCTTGTAAGTGGTTGGAGCCCCTGAGATTCTAGTATTCTCATCACTGACACAAGGACACAACATGCCAAACGAGGAGAAAGATTCTGCTTCAGCAGAGAGCGATTCTCGTGGACAGCCTGCTGTTCTCCAATAATAGCACCGAAACGGAGAAACAGGAAAACAAGATCAGCCATTCTGGAAATCAAAAAGAGATGGAGTGGAGGGTGAGGAGGGATGAGACAGCAAACATATGGAAGAGTTTTCAGTTATGGAGGAAGGAAGCCAAACACGGGGACCATTATTTCAATTTTCTTCAGTTTTCAGCCTTAAGAGATGCCCAGGAAATACTTTATGCTAATTCTCTTTTCTTAAAAAGCTGAAAAATCTTTCAAAACTAGAGAGAAGTAATTGTGGTTTACAGCTGGTTTGGTGTTTTTTTCCCTGTCCTTCAAAATAATCTGCATTTTTTTCCACCCGGGGGGTTAACTAGTTCAAATTCGATTCATGAGTGACAATTTCACTAAAATAATCTGAAAATATTTGCTATGAGGAAATTCTCATGAAGCTAAAGACTGCATGGGAGCCTTTTATACAACACTGGATTCATTCACTTTAGAAATCCTGAACACATAGAGGATACCTTCTATTAAGAAGAGCACTGTGGACTTTTATAAATTTCCACAGTGCTTCTTGGCCTATTTTCACCTTTTTGTCAGTAGCATTCTCTGTAGAGAAGCAATTTAGCAGAAAACAAGAAACAGATCAGAATTTAAAGCAACTCTTTTATTCTTACAAGCCTTAAATGGCTTCTGACTATTTCAATCAACATAGCTTAAAATTTTCATGGGGATAAACATCCTTTTGTAATATTTTTCTAACAAAAATTTTCATACTTCTTTTCAAAAATTACATTAATTAATACTCATAGCCATCAAGGTGAAAATGGTACTAGTTCTATTACGAAGTCACTTTAATCACTTAATAAACATAAGGTGTTGATTGTTTCCTTGGATAGCAAGACAAGCCAATCAAAATAACAGAGAGTAGAAAATAATCTCAGGCAAATAGACCCCATCATCTCTTCATACACAAGTGTAAGTTTGTGAGTGTATGTTTGTGAATGCAAGGTACATTTTAAAGTAAGTTTTAATTCTCCCAAAATGTCACTTTTGAAACAAAGCAAGATTAAAGGTGAAAATTTGAGAAATTAAATCTTAGCAATAGTTCTATCTTTAAGTTTAGTAACAGTACCACCTTTTAAAACACAGTGTTGCTTGGAAAAGAGTTCCCCTAACCTCGTCTTCATCTTAAAATTTAGGCATTTAAATTAAATATGCCTATTCCTTGGTACATATACCAGGATCACAAAAGCCATCATATCGTTTGCCACAATCAAGAAATAAATATATCATTATCACAAGTAATAAGGAAAATTGAGATGCTTACAGTCCCTTGGCAGTGAAACCTCTTGTATGTGCCAGTTCCTTGTGGTATCAGAGTAAATCCTTTTAGAGAAATCTGTGGAGAACCACACCAATCCCCATAACCAGTGTCAAGGGAGCAGGTAGTGGAGCCATGGGAACAGAGGTGCGGTTGGGAAAGGACGTCTGTTGCGGGAAACTAATCAGAAGTTCTGGCTCCTCTTACAAAAGGGGACAACCCGACAACAAAGAGCACGCGTTCCTACCAGGAGACGCTGGGCTGGAGCCCTGCCCCCTTTAGACTTTTAGACGGTGCGCGCATTCTGTCTGCAGCGTTTCTCACACCTCGCCTGTTGCAGTCACGTGTTACCTTCCTCACAGCTGTAGGCACTTGAGTTGACTGACTTTATGGAACACGTGACCCAATACCCTTCACCTGGCAAAATTCTCCCCGGCCTTAGGCGCCCTCATCTAGGAGCCTTCCCTGCTCCTCTGAAGACGAGCCTGGTGTCTGCCATTGCGCTTTTCACAGGGCCCTGTACCCTTCTCTGCCCTGGCACTTTTCATGTCACCTGTAGAGGACAGCTTAGTGTGTTTGCCACCCCAAGGTTTGTATATAGCCCCTACTCTCCGCCTGGTCCTGGAAGGATGCTGGAATAAGCATAACATATTCTCCAAAGACATGAAAAGATAGAAGATGGGATAGGATAAGGGCTATATTCATTGCTCACTTAAGGAGATCAAGAAGGGCTTCTTGGAGTAATTGACATGCAAAGTGCTTTGTGGAGGTTTTCACAGGAAAAATGAGGCAAGGGATGTGTTCCAGAAGGAAGAGACAGAAACTGGAGGAATATTTAAGGATCAGTGAGTTTATAGGGTGTGTCTGAGGCACAGGAAGGACCAGCAAGCAGGGTGGAGGAGTGGGCACTCGTATAAATAAATGAGAGCTCTTTGGGTTGCACAGAGTGACATAATCAGTGCTGGACTGTGGTGACAAAGCAGGAGGAACCGGAGAGGAGAGACATAATGGGAAAAGAAGCAAGCATTTGTTGAGTGTGCCAGACCTGAGCTACATGCTTTTTATCTATGGTTTCTCTTATCCTCACAGCCCTGTGAAGAGGTTGCTAGGATTTTTGTTGTAATTTCAGAGGGGAAAGCTCAGACACAGCTGGTTAAGTAAATGGCCAAGCTCTCAATTTCTGTACCCTTAACATCTTGCCCGGTGTTTGTTGTATGAGTACAGAAAAAAAGAAACCAATGGGGACTTCCCTGGTTGAGAATCCGCCTGCCAATGCAGGGGACGTGGGTTCGAGCCCTGGTCTGGGAAGATCCCACATGCCGCAGAGCCACTAAGCCCGTGCGCCACAACTACTGAGCCTGTGCTCTAGAGCCCGTGAGCCACAACTACTGAGCCCTCGTGCTACAACTACTGAAGCCTGTGCACCTAGAGGCTGTGCTCCACAACAGAAGCCACCGCAATAAGAGGCCCGCACACCGCAGTGAAGAGTAGCCCCTGCTCGCCCCAACTAGAGAAAGCCTGCACACAGCAATAAAGACCCAACGCAGCCAAAAATAAAATTAAATAAATAAATTTAGAAAAAAGAAAGGAATGAACAAACAAATGAATGGAGCTGGCACTGAATCAGTTCTGCCTCATGCTAAGCCCATTTCTTGCCTTCCACTGGCTGGAAGATATTCAGTAGGCAAGAACAGGCTCAGTAAAGGCCAGACCTTGGGTTGTGGTGCTGAGGGTGGATGGAGGAGCCAGCAGGAGAGGGGGCGGTGTGCTACAGACACAGCGTGGAGACGTCATTTCTAGGGAGGCCAAGCACCTGATTTCCCTGGTAAAACTGGGACAATACCAGACAAATCAGGACTGTTAGTTCTCCTAACTGGGAGCCCAGAGGTAAGAGTCCTATATTCCAAGGCAGGGGTTCCAGGACACCCACTGGAAAAGAAGTAATGCTAGAAGTGGACAGTGGTGGCTCTAAAACCACCAGCAGGCATCCGCATCCCCTGGAGGGCTTGTTGAAACACAGAGTGCTAGATCCCACCCCCAGAGTTTCTGACTCGGTGGTGTGGGGTGGAAACTGAGGATTTGCATTTCTAACAGGTGATGCTACTGCTGCTGGTCTGCAATCACACTTTGAGAGATGCTGCTTTCCAGTTTGCAAAGCTCTTCTGCAGCCTCAGCTCATTTGCTCCTCATGATGACCTTGCAGGGTGGGCTGGGACCACTGGGAAGGTCTGAGGATGACTGCTGGCCTGTGGAGCTGTACGGCGTCAGACCAGAGAAAATTAGAAACAAATGTCAGACTAGACACTGCCTTGGAGTCGAGTCCCTGGGGGTTTCTGTGTACTTTCTTGTCAAAACTAACCCTGTTGCTCTTATACTGTATACATCCTCGCACCCCCAGAGAGCTTTTACGCACAGTGAATGCTATCCTGAAGTCCCAGAATTCATGAAGTCGGTCTCTTATAACTAGACAGAATCATAAATGTCTTTCCTTTTCCTGCCATGTGCTGTGCATTTCTTACCCTGTGATCGTGAGCAAATGGTTTCTTTAAAAATTTTTATTTTATTGAAGTATAGTTGATTTACAATGTTGTGTTAATTTCTGTTGTACAGCAAAGTAATTCAGTTATATATATATTCAGTTTTATGTATATGTGTATTCTTTTTCATATTCTTTTCCATTGTGGTTTATTACAGGATATTGAATATAGTTCCTGCTTCCCAAAAGTACTCTTCCAGAAGCTGCCCTCTTCTGGTGTTTACAGAGATGCCTGGCTATAGGAAAGGAGCTATTCAGTTGTAATTATCCGTTTTCCAAAAGCACCCCTAAATCTTTATCTGACAGTCTCTGGATTAAGCCAAAAGTCGCTTGCATTAGTTTTTATGCTTAACTATTGAAGATGGTATATAGGCTACCAACTTTTACAAAAGAGATCAGAGGGGAAAAGCTTATTTTTATGTATTCCTTACAATTTACAAAGTCTTTCATAGGTCATGTCGTGCTCAATCCACATAAAATCCCTCTGGGTATATTCCATGTTTCATAGATGAAGAGGATAAAGTGATATATCTTAGGGTTGACAGCTAAGAAGAAATACAGTTAGGACACATTCTCACTTCTACCCATTGTCTATCTCTACCATTCATAAAGGCAGAAAGTCAAACCAGCTGCATTCTTTCATATGTACATCATGAACATGCATCATTCTTTCATATGAATGTCAAGTCTGTGAAATATCCAGATCCTAGCCAGACCTTCAAACCTATATCCCCATCGTGAGCACCCCCTCCTTTCCTATAGTTCTTCATCCACTTTGTATCATAAATTTCATATGTACATGTTTATTTTCTCCAATTAGATGGTAAGTCCTAGCAGACAGAGTCTTGCATTCCTTCCATTCTTCCTAAGACCCTAGAACAATGCTATATACATAGCAGGAGCTCAGCGAGCATGTGCTGAACGCTCAGTGACTATTAAATAAGAACCTGGCCTTCGTGCAGCTCTATAAATACCAGACAGAGTGAGATGTGTTTTAGTTTCCTATTGCTGCTATTACATATGACCACAAATCTAGTGGCTGAAAACAACACAGATTTATTATCTTACAGTTATGGAGGCCCAAAGTTTGAAATGGGTTTCATGGGGCTGAAACCAAGGTGTTGGCAGGACTGCATGCCTTCTGGAAGCTCTAGGGAAGAATCCCTTTCCTGGCTTTTTCCAGCTTCTTGAGACTGCCTGCATTCCTTGCCACACCATGACCTCTCTCTTCCATTTTCAAAGCCAGCAGAGGGGGTTGAGTCCTCACACTGTGTCACTCTGACCTTCTCTTCTACCTCCCTCTTCCACTTTTGATGACCCTTGTTGATTAGCAATCTTAATTTCACTTGCAACCTTAATTTCCCTTTGCAGTGTAACATAATATTCACAGGTTTCAGGGATTAGGCTGTAGACCTCTTGGGAGGAGAAGAAGAGCCTTATTCTGCTCACAACACTGAGGGAGGAAGAGAGTAAAAGGTGTCCAGAAATCGGTAAAATCCAAATAAACATAACTCACTAAAAGTGCCTGCTACCACTGCCTACTGTTTGAGCACTTATGAGGCATCTAGCTCTTACATATATGAGCACCTTGTGTATATTTTGTGCATCATTTAATCCTCACATCCATCTAGTGATACTGGTATTAGGCCCATTTTCAGACTAGGAAACAGAGGCAAAGAGAAATCATGCAAATTGCTTATTATCCGCACAAGGGCTCAGTAAGGGAGCCAAGAGGGCGCTATGCTCTTCACACCACTGCACACCCAGCCTCCTGGGGTCCATCTCAGCTCTGCAGGCCACACACGGCCTTGCATTTTCCTCAGCTCCCTTTCTGTAACTCCCAGCCCCAGAACCTGCTTAACTACACAACAAGAGGTAGGGTAAAACAAGACCTGGCAAAGCTCTCCAGCAGGTAACTCTTAGGGGATTTGTTTTTCCTCTTATTCTTGTTGTTCAAGGAGACATGATAATTAAAATGTCAGAGCTCTTCATGCTTCCCTGATCAAGATAACTACTTTACCACAGGTGATAGAAAGGCAAGGAGGAAAATGTCTGCTGTCGGGGAAGGTAGGTGATGATTCTGACAGGGGGCGAAGCTGGGGAAACTGATCCCACTGAGCTCAGGGGGGAGTTGATTACAGCTTCGGCTGAACCAGGATGAGTGCTCACCCATGGGGTCTTCAGGGAGCTTCCCACCCCAGCCCTCCTCCCCAAATCCCCATCCCCAACGGCTCGAAGGGAGCCAGTTCCCAGCGGATCCATCCAACAGCTTGCTAATTCTATCCAATCTCTCCAATTCAGTTAATTCCCAGTTTTAGTGACAGAAGAGCAGCTGTCAAGCTCGGCAGCTGTGTTCTTTGTCTCTCTAGCTCTACCTCTCCCCCTTCTCTCTCCAAGTTAACTGAGTGGATCACATACAACCTTCTAGGGGGAAAACAGAATAAAAGTCCTGGATAAGATGAGAGAAGAAAGGAGAAACAAACTTGTAGGTGCTTGAAATTGTCAGATCAGCCGGAGACAATGGAGAGAATTCTTTCCCAGCCTGAAGTCTCAGCTTAACACTGAACAGCCTCCTCAATGCTCATGTGCTCTCTAGAACAGACAGGGAAGTAGCTTTTAAGTTCTAATCTGTTGCAGGCCAGTGCATGGATCTACTGTGCATGACTAGGGAGCAAGCTCACACCACACGTGACTCACCCCCAAGAGCAACAGTACCCGGGCTGCTCTGCACCCTGTTCAAGAGACCCCATGCATGGATGCTGCAGTAATGACAAGCTGCCATAAAAAATTCCTATACACTTCAATTTCTGTATTTATCTCATTGACTAAGCTGCACTGTCCTAGAGGCCTCATGGAGAAAGTATGATCTGCACAAGGATTTAAGTTATGTTAGTTAGCCTTGTGAATTTCTGGGGAAAGCATACTTCAGGCAGAGGGAACAGCTAGAACAAAGGTGGGAGACAGGATGGGTAGAGTGGAAGGAATGAGGGGAGAATTTTATAAAGATGAGATCCAGCAGGTAAGGGAGGGTAGTAGGTCATGCTGGGCACTGCAGGTTGTTCAAAGATTTTGAATTTTTTTTACTCTGAGTGAAATGGTGTGTGTTATAGGATTTTGAGCAAAGGACTGGCATGATCTAGCTGCAGTTAGGGGGGCAAGCCTAGATGCAGGGAGAACAGTAGGTGCTACAATAATTCAGGCAAGAGATTGGAGGACTGACTGAAGATAGAGGATGGACAGGGTACAAGAGAAGAGGAGCCAGGGATGGTGTCATTGTTTTTGGCCTGAGCCACAGGAAGGGTGGAGTTGCCATCACTGGGTTGGGGAGGGCATCACGCAAAGTAGATCTGGTGAAGGAGAATCCGGACTTTAATATTCAGCACGTTGAGCTATTGAAATATCTAAAACACCTCCAAACTGAGATGAGAGATGCTGAACAGCAGTTGGAGATACAAGTCTGGAGTGTGGGAGAGACGTCTGGGCTGGAAATAGAAATGAGGGAGTTGTATTTCAAGCCATGGGGTTCAATGAGATTTCCAATGGAGTAAATTTAGAAAAGAAGGTACTCCAAAATTAAGAGATCAGGGAGAAGTGGAGGAATGGGTAAAGGAGGGGGAGGATGGAAACCAGAGACTATAGTGACACGAAAGCCAAGGGAAGAAAGCACTTGAAGTAGGGACTCGGGCAAATTGCCAAGCTTCACTTTCTACATCTGCTAAACGGGAATATTAACGCCTCCTGTGAAGTTATCGTAAAGATTATAAATGAGTTAATCCATTTAATAAATATGTACTAAGTGCAGTCACTGTACTGGGTACTTGGATTTGAGTAACGTATGGGTTCCCTACCTCGAGTGGGAGGTTACCCATTTGTAAAACACCCAGCCCAGTGCCTGACCCCAGAAGGTGCTAAAATAGGTAACCTTACTGCTCGGGTAAGAATAGCAATTGCCCGTGTGTGGCCTATGTGGATTCACACTCTCCTCTGCTTCTTGAGGCCAATTAAAATTACTTAGTGCTAATTAGTGAGTCTGGGTAAAGCAGGGGATCTTTCAGTTCCCCACCACACCAACCATCTCGGTCTAATGCTCGGATACTCCACAGGACATATGGATTTCTTTCTTGGTTGGGGAATAAGAAGGGACCGCCTCCAGAACTAGTAAATAGTCTTACCTGTGTACACAACTCATCCCCAACTCCTCACCTCCCAAGCCTTGAAGGAGATGAAATAAGGTAAAGGGCAGTTTCCAAAGGGGAAGAAGATCAAGAAAGGGGAGCCTGGATCCTGTGGCCTGGAGAGCAGGCCCAGGGAGAGGCTGTAGAGCCTTCATTGCCTACATGTTCCCAGAAGGTGCACATGGATTTATGTGTTGATATATAAGATTCACTTTTTAATTTTCCCATAAGCCAATCAGCTGCCTCCTTCACCTGTTCGCTTTGATATTCCAGCAGCCTACGGCCTCCCTTCTACAGGCTGGATCCGACACTAGGGCTCCACGGGACAGGTAGCCAAGATAGCCAGAAGCCCCTGGAGCCCAGGAGGCCTCCCTGAGGACAGTCCCCAAGGGCCATGGGCTCCAGGCAGTCAGCATAGGGCGCTCTCCCAGCTGCCTGTTTTCTCCCCTGATGTGCCCTGCCTACCTGGCCTGCTGCAGAGGGAGGCTCCTGGGGCCTGCTGTTTTCCTTATGACTATGGGTGACATTGCACAGGCACTCCAGTTTCTTTCACAATGCCTTTGTTTTGATCTACAAAAGTCTGCTGAGTTTCTTTTGGGCCTTGTCATGTTAACAAAAACAAATGTAATAATATGCACTTGAAAAGGCTCACAAGTCTTGATATTCTAATAAGCTTTTGATGCTACAGGGACCTCTGAGGTTTTTAAAAGTTTAAAGTTAATAAAGAGAGTAAAAGAAAAAAATATGAATTGTTTTTAATTATTATTATACAAGATTAACCAAACCAGTTGTGTATAATTAGACAGTAACTACCTTGCATAGTAGAGGCAGTAAATAGGTCCACAGGGGGGCTGCCAGAAGGCTGAGGTGTTTACAAGGCACTGGAGATGTTTTCACCAAGCACATAATCCCCATTGCAGTTACTATTGCTTTTATAATGGATGTGTTCATTACAACCAGAGGCTAATAGACGTATCCGTCTTCTTTCTAGCACAGATGACTCTGAAGTGGGGGATGGCAGTGGAGAGTGTATGATATAATCTGGCGGTAAAATTATTAAGAGGGCCCATTAGAATGCAGCTTTTTTTGTGGTTTTATTTTTGTTGCCATTGCCAAGAGGAATTTTAAGTTAAAGAAACAATTGCCAAAGGAGTGATGATTAAGATGTTGCTAAGAAAGTGTGGTTTAAAAACAAAAAACAAAAAAACCCTCCAGCATTGAAAGCAATGGGTCAGGAGTTCCAGGGCTTTGTTATGAACCAACCTATGACTTCGGGGAATCCATTCATTAACTTAACATTTATTGAGTGCTGCCATATGCCTGGCATTGTCTTAGGTGCTGGGGGAAAATAATGAGTAAGAAACACTGAACCTTTCTTCCCAGGTGTTCTCAAAGAAGGACATCCATCAGAGTCACCTGGAAAGCTTTTCAAAACATACTCATTGAGACTGCAGCCCAGAGTCAACAGAGCTGGGTATGACCCTGGGCGTATGAATTTTTATAAAGTGTTTCAGTGATTCTGAAGGTTGTTGACTGGAGTGGTAGAGATACATAATTAAACAACAAATATGATGAGTGTTTGATCTGAACTTCCAGTCCTATATTTTTATAGTGGGGATAATAATATCTGTCCTACATATCTATCTTGGGTCAGGTTCCCCAGGAAGCAGACTCTGAGAAGGAGTGTGTAGGGAATTTACTGGGGAGTGGTCTCATTTTGGGGAGTGAAATGGACCAGTCATTATCTCCCCCCCTGGTAGGGATGTGACTTGGGGCAGGGCAGCTCTCTCCAGCTCTAGGCTAGTTCCTGGTGTAAGTTAGCTGACATTTATCAGCCACGACCTCTGCCTGCAGTCCCACTAGCTGAAGGAACAAGGCCCTCAGTCCTGAAGGGGGATGGGAGTGGCATGTCATAGCACCCTACAGTATAGCTCTTTCCTACAGAAATAGATATTGAGATGGAGACTGGGAAGTAGTCTAGACTAAAAGTTACTCAAGACTAGAAGGTACCCATTTTCTATTATTAACCCATCACCAAATTTGCTCTTGACAATGGCTTTTGAATTTTATTCATTTTTGATGTGAGAATGATCTGACTGTGAAGTGTCACCCCATAATTACCAGTGTTGATTAGGCTGAGCTGGCTGGCTGGGTCAAACCTGCACACCGGACTGAGAAGGAAACAAAATGAAAAGACAACCCACAGAATGGGAGAAAATATTTGCAAACAATGCGACCGACAAGGGATTAATCTCCAAAACTTACAAAGAGCTCATGCAGCTTCGTATCAAAAAAGCAAACAACCCAATCAAAAAATGGGAAGAAGACCTAAATAGACATTTCTCCAAAGAAGACACACAGATGGCCATCAGGCACATGAAAAGATGCTCAACATCGCTAATTACAAGAGAAGTGCAAATCAAAACTACAATGAGGTATCACCTCACACCAGTCAGAATGGCCATCATCAAAACGTGTACAAGCAATAAATGCTGGAGAGGGTGTGGAGAAAAGGGAACCCTCCTATACTGTTTGTGGGAATGTAAATTGGTGCAGTCACAATGGAGAACAGTATGGAGGTTCCTTAACAACTAAAAATAGAACTAACATATGACCCAGCAATCCCACTGCTGGGCATATATCTGGAGAAAACCATAATTCAAAAAGATACATGCACCCCAGTGTTCATTGCAGCACTATTTACAATAGCCAAGACACAGAAGCAACCTAAATGGCCACTGACAGATGAATGGATAAAGAAGATGTGGTACATATGTACAATGGAATATTACTCAGCCATTAAAAAGAATGAAATAATGCCATTTGCAGCAACATGGATGGACCTAGAGATTATCATACTAAGTGAAGTAAGTCAGACAGAGAATGACAAATATCATATGATATCACTTATATGCAGAATCTAAAAAATATATATATGTGTGTATATATATATATATATATATATATATGAACTTATTTACAAAACAGGAACAGACTCACAGACTTATAGAATGAGCTTACCAGGGGGGAAGGGTGGGGAAGAGGGATAGATTGGGAGTTTGGGATTGACAAGTACACACTTATATTTAAAAGAGATAACCAACAAGGACCTACTATATAGCACAGGGAGCTCTGCTCAATATTTTATAATAACCTAAATGGGAAAAGAATTTGAAATAGAATAGATACATGTATATGTATAACTGAATCACTTTGCTGTGTACCTAAAACTAACACAACGTTGTTAATCAACTATACTCCAATATAAAATAAAATTTAAAAAAAGAGAGAGAGAAGGTACATTTCCAGGGATAAAATAACTGAGTGTTGATAAGAGACATAAATGAGCTGAGTGCTCTTGCTACACGCTTTAAACAAGTTTGCAGGTTCCACTCATAGTCATATTGCAACTACGTAAGAAGCAGTAGTTTTTTAATTCACATTTGTCAAATTTTTTTCTTTGATTCTCCTACTCAAGGACGAGTTGCTGGAGTTGATTCACGCATTCAAGCAAAGAGTTGAAACCTGTGCTTCTCCATTCCAGCATCTGGAAATGAAGGGATTAATTTAAATGACCTTTAAGATTTCTCTGGCTCTAACCTTCTATGATGACCCAAGTATTTATCTTGGGCTGGGAAGACCAGAATTCCTCTCAGACAAGAGCAAGCAATGCAAGGAGACCTCCAAGCAGAAGCCTGTTATACTAGAATGAAAGCTTTATAAAACGTCTCTAAATAACAATAAAGCTGGAAGATTTTTTTCCATGCAGCTTCTCCAGTACTGTCTCTTCCTTGTCTACACTGTGGAGCATGCATGTCAATAAGTGTGTATACACAGTGGCAGGAGGGGTACAAATAGGAAGATACTATAGATGGGAAGAAAAAAATTGATTTAAAATTGGGTAAAAAGTTGGAGTCTCCTCCATTGTCTTGGCTGGACACATGTTACACTTCATCTCCACCCTCAAATCGTATTTACCCATGTTCTTGATGTAGTCAAGCAATCTGATGTGTCAATTTTTTTTAAATTTTACATTTATTTAAAGAGTCATCTCTTATGAAAGCTGCTCCATCTCTCAGCATGTTCAAGAATATTTTAAACAACAAGAAATGCTCCATGTGACTTCACTGGGGCCTAGAACTCCCTGCTCTGGGAATTGAAAATCATAAACCAGTTTGCTGGGGGATAGTAAGCCAAAACACAAATAGAGCTAGAAAAATACTTGGAACTTGAGAACCTAGATGGCAAGTTGGAAATGAGTTTTCAATATACTCACTTGATTTCTAGGACTTTGAGCTTCAACCACAGGCCATTGTATTGGATAGATATATAAAAAGGTATTTGCATAAATACATGTTTGTATAAAATTTCCATAATTTTCTTCCCTCTGGAGTTAGAGATGGGGCCATCAGGACAACCTGCCAGGCCTGAAACCAGACTATTTTGGGACCTGAAAGGGAAATTAGGCGATGGGGTAGCTACCAGGATTTGGTGACTAGGAAAAGTGAATAATGACAAAATGGTTTAAGAAAAGATGAAATCCTTTGGAGCAGAAATGGCTAGGAGGAATGTTAATGGTCTGCCTTCATTGTGCTGTAAAGGAAGTGAAGTACTGAGAATCCAGCGAAGAACCCTCATCCCCCTGGTATAGCTGAGAGGTATAACAGATGGAATTTAAGAAGAGAAATTTGAGACAGGCATTAGGGAAGAGACCAAACTTCCGTGTTCCCAGGGGAAGGGGAACACACTCAAGGCATTTGAAAATTGAGGTTGAATTAAACTCTAGGAAATATTTTCTATTGTCAGCAACAATTCCATGCTGGCCCACTCGGATGGAGTACGTCATCTACCAAGACGTTTTCATTTCTAATTTCTTTAACTTCATGGAAAATCCTTCCTGAATTCTCCACAACTCTCTGTGGTGTTTAATAAGTGAAATAACTTAGTGCCCTCCACGGCCTTCACTAATTTACTATCCACTCGCTCCTCCAAATCAATAATAAACACATTAAATAACATTGGTCCCCAAACGGACCACACTATTAACCTCCCTCCACTCCAAGAGACCAACCGACACTGTTTCCTGCTGCTTAGCTGGTTTTGTAAAAATCTACAGTCTTTGATTGCTCCTGCCCAGCTGAAAGAAGAGTCCAACTCCGCTTTTGTCCTTTTCCTGGCTAATGCCGCATGACTATCAGGTCACAGGGCCTGGACCCCTGGGCGCAGGGGTGCGGTAACACCAGTTGCTTTGATGGGAGGTGCCAAAGATTGAGCAAGGGAGCAAAAGAAGGTAGAAAAAGTTCATTGTTCTTGCTGAAAACTGAATTGCACTGCCATTTTTCAATTCCATTGAGAAATGTCAATGTTCTTTCCTAGTGTCTGGCGGAGGCAGATTTGACCAGGTGTCTCCACACAGAGTGGGTTCTCACAGTTGGGCTGCGTGTGTGTCATAAAGCTAAATAAGGAGCCAGCTCAGCCCGCCACCCCCCTTCGCTTCTGCCGGCCAGACACACTTCCGCATATGACAGTCTTATAAATAGATGCTGAGCAGCTGGTCCTCCTCTCACCCCCTGACTCCATCAGCTTCCCCCATCAGAAGCCCCTGACAGTCACGCAGCTGGGAGCTCTCCCTTTCCCTTCTCCACCCTCTACCTCCGACACGTGGCCACCACCTCAGCTCTGTCCACTATAACCATTCAGAGATTGGCTGGTGTGGGAGAAGGGCTCAAGGAGATGGGGGCTGGATTGGACCACTGAAGCAAGCTGTCACCCCACTAAACGAGGGGATGGAAGGTTGTGTGACACCCAACAGTCCATTGTATGGGGCCCAGATGGCTGCCCTAGCCCAAAATCCCAGGAATCATTCCGAAGTGAGTTAAACGTTCTAAATATCTATGGGGCTCTGCTATACCTCTATCTATATATGTACCTAGTCAAGAATAGTTTGGGGCAAATAAATATAAGATAAAATGCATTTATTAACGTCTACAAAGTACCAAGAATGTATTCAGGGTTCAAATGAGGGTAGGATTTAGGATAAGGAAAATATATGAAAGAATTAAAGATCTGGAAGCCACTATGTAATTAGGAGGGAATATAATAGAAGTGCTATTTTCTTCCTAAATAGTGTTATTTTTTATGAAAAATTAAGGCTTTACAGGATATCAGAGTTACAGGAATGGTCAGAGGAATTTTTTACAGGAATTAATTGAGTGTCACTCTGTGCCGGACACAGGGAATGCAAGGAGATATCTCCTGGCCTTGATTGGCCCCTGGGCTGGTGAGACAGACAGGCAAGTCGAGGGCCAGGGAATGATGCAGAAGATGGAGCGGCCAGTTTTGCTTTCCGTAAGGAGAGTTTGGGAAGTATGCCGAGAGGACATAGTGTCATCTAGGCTACAGAGACAGCAGGAGGTGCATCTCCGGCAGGTCTAGGAAACAGTGAATGGAGCCACTGAGGCACAGGGTGCCTGGTGGGGACTGGCTGGCACGGGCTGGGGCGGAGTGTGCCACCACAGGAAGGGGATTAAAAATGTGAGAGAATGAAGTCTTTGGACAAAGTGTATGGTACCCACAGGTTAATGCTGAAACTACAGATCTCGATGGTCACCTAAAGAATCCTTCCACTTTCTGGTTCATTCAGGTAGGCTAACCTGAATATTTAAATCTCTCATAGTTTAAATCTCCTACCGAGGAGTCATCCTTAAACCATGGCCCCATCAAGATCGTTTCCCAAAATACCCAGATATTCACTGGAAATGCACGGGCACACCTCCACTGAGGGATCCTTCACAAAGTGGATAAAAGTTCTGGTCCAGCTAATGCTGGACCAGGGCTCCCTCCTGGGTTAACACACACCAAGTTGTCACATTCTATGGGAAGCCCTCCCCGGCCCTTCCTTATATACTCTCATAGCACCATGTACCTGTTCTTTTCATTGTTGTTGTGACTATGATTTTTTTATTGATATCTGTTCCTTTCTCCTGGAGGATGGCAGGATAGATTTCCTCCCCGCTGAATCTCCTATTTCTACACCTGCCTGGCACACACTATGCACTCAGGAAATAACTATTTCTTGAAGTTTTATAAGAGCTAGTGTTTATGGAGAAGTTTGTGTTTATTCTTTCACAATATTTTATTTATTGTGAAATAAATAGTGTTAATTGATCCCATTTTACAGACAAGTAAATGGAGAATCAAAGGATTAAGTAATCTGCCAAATGCTAACGAGTGGCAGAGCTGGGATTTGAACTCTGGTGTCTGAGTCTAGAGGCCATGCTTTACCAGCTTGCACGGGCTAGGAGCGGCCATGGAGAGGGCCTGGCGGCAGAAAAGGAAAGCACAGCGACCCAGAGAAGGGGAGGCAGGGAAAGTGGTGGATAAGGAGTGGGGGCTGTATGGAAATCCTTTCTTCCTTTTAGGCTCAAGGGACCCCAGTCTCTGGCTTTACCACTAGCTCACCTCCATCTCAGCTGTTGAGAGTATTTTAGTCAATGAATGAGGCTGGTCATCCTCAAGAAACGCTGCCCACCCACTCGGACAGCCCTCCCCAGCCGTGCACTGCCGAGTTCAAGCTGTTGATTGTTTCCTCAGGTCCCCTCGGCAGCAGGTCCCCCCAGCTCCCCATGCAGGCTCCCTTGCTCTCACTTCTGACCTAGGCCCTGTTCTTGGGAGGGTCTCCACAGCAGGTAAGAGGCCAGGTGGCTCTGAGTTCAAGGGTCACATAGTTCCTAGGAAATACAGGAGATGACCCTAAGACTATCATTACATGCGTGAATCTGAAGTGTCCCGTAACCTCCCTGAGCCTGGAATTTAGATGGTCCCCTGCAAATGTGAGTCCTTCTCTATTTCAAAGCCATTTCATTACCTGTAAGTCTTAATTTGATGCCAAGTGGACAATATTTTGTCCTGTCCTGAAAGTCAAGCTGGCTTTCTCAGGGTAGTTTTCTTAAATAAACTGAATGCTGACCTGTGCTAAGTGCTCTACATTTATCGTCTCATTTCATCCTCACAGTAGCCAACGAGTAGGTATTAGTATCTCACATTTATAGATGAAGAAACCAAGGCTCAGAGTGATGAAGGCACTTAGTGTCACCAGGGAGTGAATGGTGGAGCTGGGATCAGAACGCTGATTTTTCTAAATGACAACTAGGGTACTGTAGGTTAAGAGCCCAATTATAGCATAGCACAGGGAGATCAGCTCGGTGCTTTGTGACCACCTAGAGGGGTGGGATAGGGAGGGTGGGAGGGAGGGAGACGCAAGAGGGAAGAGATATGGGAACATATGTATATGTATAACTGATTCACTTTGTTATAAAGCAGAAACTAACACACCATTGTAAAGCAATTATACTCCAATAAAGATGTAAAAAAAAAAAAAAGAGCCCATTATGGCCACCAGTATACTATATGTATAGTTTTTTTCCATTTTGGGCTCTTGAAAATAAGATTTTTGAGCAGTCAAATCTATTACCTGAAACATTGTAAGGAGTCATTGTGAGGATTTCTTTCTCAATCAGCAGCTTGATTGTTTAATGATCTTTTCTTTTAAGAAAATTAGCCACCAGATTAATAAATCCCATCTTGGTCTGTAGTGCTAATTCTAGGAAGCCTAATCTTTATCTTCATAGAGAAAAATGCAAGGGGAAAAGGGGGGGGCTAGTATTGGCTGAATGGTTTCATTTGGGGATATTTTCAACAACAGCTTTTGTCTAAGAAATTAAATGTGACAAGAAATTAATCCACATTGTGATCTAATTATTTTTAGAATTATGAGAAAAATGTAAGGTGTCTCAACTATTTAATTTTGAAAAGTGTCTACCAAAATTAACTTTTATTACCTTTCATAAAGATTTTTAGTTTTTTTGACGTCCTTAAATGGCATTTTCAACAGTCACTAATGTTGCTATTGTTGTCATGCAAGGTCACTAGCATATAAGGTAGGGTGTCTTACAAAGCCTGACTTTAAAGAACATGTGACATATGATGATCTGGGCTTGTCCAAATATAATTTATCAAGTTCATGAATCAGAATGTGGGAGCGAATTAAAGACCCAGCCATATTCCTGACTTCCTTTATGTCTCTAAAGGATCAACTATTAATCAGGAAGGAATCCCAAACACGGGGAGCTTCCTTGTGGGGTGTTAGAAGCAATATCAATCTGCCCCTTGAAAATTAGACTAAAGTAAGACCAACAATAATGGAAAAATGGCTAATGGGGATGGAATTAGTTAACCTAATTAAAAATATTTGAATTGGGGAGGAATTCACAATTGTGACGTTTTAATAAGGAATGTTTTGAAGATGTTTAAATCCCACCTATCTTTCCCAAAATATGTCCCCCAACTGCAGGATCCAGTGACCCAAATTCTGAATATTGAAGCTGATCTTCAGGGGAAAAAGCCACTGGATCCAGAAGGCACCAATCAAACTCAAGAGTGTACTCTGGGAAGAAACCTGTCTAAGTCACCTACTCTCAGGAAAAGTGGGCTTTTACAACATTTGGTAGAGAACAAGTCACAGGTGAACTACAAGAAGTTCTGTTGAGGGGAAAGTAAAGGGGAGAACATGGAGCCCCAACAAGAGAGGGTCCACAGTGATGGTGGAACCCCCAGGACTGCGGGAAGGAGCTCCAGAGGTAGGGAAAGCCAGGGGATGCTACATTTTATTTACTTAGCAATTCTGTAGGCCCTTCCATCATTCAGGATCCTAAATTCAGTGCTAACCCCTGGGTATCTGTAATCCAAAACACCGGTTCTCCTGAATACCACCTTTAAGCCCCGGGGAAACTCACATTCACTTCTCTTGTCCTAGATCCTCAACACAAATGGCAACCACATCCAAACGCCATGCAGGTCTGCAGCTAAGGTGCAAGCTGGAGGGGATGGACTCTGCTTCAGAATATGGGAGGGGGAGGATTTCCTCAGCAGAAGCACTTAGGTAAGAGAAATGACAAATTAATTAACTTGTCAAATTCTTACTTTCACAAAGCTTGAATGCAATGGATTTTAACATAACAAGACACCATTTTCTGGCAGTGTCAAGTATCCATTTACTTGCTTCTCTTCTTTCTCCAACTGGGGATTCCAAAGGTACTCACACACTAACGTGGCATTCAGAACAGTTACACATGGCTGCTAATGTGTATCACTCTGGTATTTGAATATATACACGGGTCTCTATGTAACATGAGTGAAGTATGATACTGATTCTTTACATTGATGGCTAGATGGACATTTAATAATGGGGCTGCAAATAGTTTTTTTAACAAAAATATATGACAAGATTTATATTTAAAACGTTAAATGGAAATCTAGCCTTTAAATAATGTATATTTAAATTTTTTAAAATTTTAATAGACTTTGTTTATTTTAAAAGAAAAATATTTTTTGTATAAGGATATTTTAAAAGAAAAATATTTTTTTTGTATAAAATACATAACATAAAATTTACCATCTTAACCACTTTTTTTTTTTTTTTTTTTGCAGTACGCGGGCCTCTCACTGCTGTGGCCTCTCCCGTTGCGGAGCACAGGCTCCGGACGCACAGACTCAGCGGCCATGGATTCTCAACCACTGCACCACCAGGGAAGCCCCCATCTTAACCACTTTTAAGTGTACAGTATAGTAGTGCTAGCTATATGTGTCTTGTTGTATGACAAATCTCTAGAAATTTTTCACGCTGCAAAACTGAATCTCTATATCCATTGAACGATACTCCCTCTTTTCCCCCTCCCCAGCCCCTGGCAACTACCATTCTCCTTTCTGCTAAAGAAAAAAATTTTTTGAATATATAAGTCAATTTTAACTTCTTTCATTTTTAAGCTTTACTTTCATTTACATTTTTATAAAAATAAATTCAAATTGTATGTATTTTAATAAAATTGTATCTTAATATTTTAATTCTTTAGACTACTTTCAATAGAACACAAATTATATGAAAAATCTGACTGTAATGTCTTAATTAGTGATTTTGTTGAAATGAAGTCAAAAAATAAATTTTATGGAATAAATACATGATTTTTTATGAATTATGTACATCTTTGTTATTCATTCAAATATCTCTAGCTCATCAACATAACACAGACAAATGCAATAACAATTCAGTCACTTTTGACATTTTGCCAACTTTAAGTCATATAAAGGCTATAATTTTTCATATTTTTCAATTTTGTCTCTATGAAATGTTTTTCAAGGAAGGAAAATAGAACATATTTTGTTTAACAGTGTATTAGCTTTAAATATTTAGACATATGATATGTGGGCCTGTATTTGTACTCCTGTCTGGCCACCAAAATATGAGCCTGCCTGATTGCAATTGCATGTCTAATTATCATTAATAATGATACACATGTTATCACCATGTCTTCACCATGTTACTATAAACTTTCAAGGGGCAATTATTTGTTTTGTTTATCATCATATCTCCAGTGTTTGGAATAAACCTGGTGTATAATTGATCCTCCTACAAATGTGTTACATTATATTGAAGTCACCTTCACTGATGACAACTAATTGAGCTACTGAGTGAGCCATTGTATTAAAAATCCATATAGGTACATACCAAGTGCTATGGACAGTAAGTATTGCTAAATTCTAGATCCCATGTGTAATACAGGGATAATAAAATTACCTACTTTGCAAGGTTGTTGTGAAGATTAGAAAAGAGAATGCATGTGAGGCACTTAGCCCAGGGCTGGCACAGAGTATCCACCCAATAAATGGTGATGGTAATACAAGTAGTAGTTTTGTAATAGTAGTAGTGGTCCTGGAAATTGTAGTGGTGATAGTCGTAACAGTAGTAATGGTAACTGATATGGAAGTACAGGAACAAACAGTGTCTATGGGCTCAGATGGTCAGGAAAGGCATCATGAAGGAAAACACAGTGGTATTAGAGAGTTGAGCATACTTGAAAAAATGCATTTTTGAAAAGATGTGTCAAGGAGTCTAAGCTAGATAAAAAAGAATTGAAGAAAGGTAAAGTGGAGAAACCCATAGGTTAGTAGATGAAAGCAGCTGTAAAGGAGATAGGGTGATATAGCTGAATGGTATAGTTCACAACGGAACTTGATTGCAGGGAAAGAAGGTCAGGGAGTTACAGTCAAGGAATAACAGCAAGAAGCAGAGAGAACAGACTCTGAACCCTCTTGCCAGCCTCGAGGTTTACTGGATGGGAAAGGATTAAGAGTCACACTGTGAAAGAGCTTCAGGGGATGCAAAATTTGGGGGAAAGATACAAGCTTCAATTAAGGGAATGAGTTAAAGAGAGCACTCTGATAAAAGACTATAGACCTGTTTTTCTGGAATATGGCAATTCTAGACAGCAAGGTAGAAGCGTTGACAGACTTATGGTGAGGACTGGATCAGGAGCAAGGAAGAAAACAGGTGATGGAGCAAGGAAGAAAACAGGTGATGGAGCAGCTCAGCAGGATGTGAAGAATATATCATCCCAGTCCTGTCACCAAATCTGTATGAATTTAGATAAGTGACTCAACTTTCTGGGTTCATCTCTTCATTTAAAATATAAACTTAATAATACTTGCTTTGTGAATCAATGAAAAAAATTTTTAATATATAAATATTTGGAAGCTTGAAAAAGTGAAACATGCTTTAAAAATATAAGGTATGATTATGATATTCATATATCAAGTCAGATTGGGTTCTCAGTTCAAATATTCCAAATACACTAGTAAATATGTAGAGACACGTAGGACACCAGCTTCAACTACCTGATGGATTTTTGTGAAATACAAGTGATTCAGAGCATTGGTCATAACAATAACATCGACCATTGGCATGTTACAAGTCAAGCTGGATAAAGAGGTACATGAAGAAAGAAGAGAGCAGACTAGGAGAAAGAAGGAAGGACAGACATCTGGATGGTTCCATGAAAACAAAAAACAGGGGTGATGGAGGAGAGTGCTCCATAGACAGGGCTTCCACTGCCCGACTGGAGCCACAGCTCCATTACATGCCACAAACTCAGCAGTCTTGAGTGCAGAAGCAAAGAATAACCTAACAGGATACAGTTTAAATTAGCCTCATGGGAGGACCTGAGTCATATTTGGGTAGAACAGTGATATGATTTCCCTGGCTCTAGCAATATTTTTCCCCAAAGCTTGGCTGTGTATAGCTTTAGTCACACATCTCTCCAGAAAGCTGTATTTCACTGTAGTTTCTCACGTGTTAATATATCACATTGAGTGTTGACAGAATGGGCATTTAATTATCTGGGGATTGCTGTACTTTCTTTGCTTCTTGAGTAATGAACTGGATTCTATACCAAAGTGTGAGGTACTTACAGCTTCTCTGAAACGCCAGGGACTCTTCCTTAAGTTGCACAGGGATTCAGCTATTCACATATACCCCAAGACAGTAAGTGAAGCAATTATCTGGAGATTTCAGGAAAGCCACTGACTCATCTTAATTATCTGGATATAAGTAAAATCCAGTTTCAACAAACTTTAAGACACTGTCCTAATTACTTTGAATGTTGAATACTGTTTACAAGAAGTGACTCATCATTTGGGCATTAGATCTCTGTTGTATAGGCTGTTATCACTGTAATGGTGTCTGGGATAATTAGATTTAACCTGCTTGAATTATCTAGAAAATGGCCTTAAATTATCACTTCATTTTTGCAAAAGTATGTAATCCACCTTGAGTAGAGACAAGCAAAGCAGAAAATACCCCTATTCAGTAATGTACTTGGATTTGAAGACCATGAACTCTGCCACAGTCAAACTATGATTCTTAGAAAACAATTTATTCTGAGTTCACTGGAATGAAGGCAGCAGTGGGTTTAGGCTCCCTGTCCTAGTTAGTTTTGCATTCCGGGTTGCTTGTTTGATCAGCTCGTACATGGTTTAGTTCAGTTGTTTCTGAGTATTGCCTTTCCTTAGCCTGGCCCTTCATGTGGGCTGGTTTTGTGAGCTGCTTCAGTTGCCAAGGTCATCACTCCCTGGCCGCATTTAGACAACACTACAGGAGGCTATGAGGTCTTGTAATGTTACATCTTCATACCATTATAAAGGCTTTAAGTACTACAAGGCCACAAGAAGGTGAGCTCCATTAAGAAATGGAAGAGCAGCATACCAAAGTATGACCTGAAGGCCTAGCACGGTGTCTTACACACAGAGGGTGCATGAATGTTTACTAAGTAAATGAGAATATGGTGTGCCCCATATTCAAACACAGCTGCCACAGAGCTATGTAAAAAATTGCTTCACACACTATTATAGTTTGATCCAACTTCCCTTTTCAAATTCAGATTTATACTTTCAACTAACCAATTGACATCAGCATCTTAAGACCCCATAAGCAGCCCAAAACCAACATTCTAAAAGGTGGTGGGGTAGGCAGACCTTAAAATGGCTCCCACTGATCCTGCCCCTTGGTATTCATGCCCTTGTGTAATCCCCTCCTCTGAGCAGGCTGAAGTTGGTGACGCACTTCTAAGCAATAGAATATAACCAAAGTTCTGGGGTACTACTTGTGAGGTTAGGTTCCCCAAAGACTCTGGCATTTGATTTGCTTGCCCCCTCTTGCTCCCTCACCCTCTCTCTGTCTCTCCCTTGTTCATTCTCTCTCTCTCTCTCTCTCTCTCTTTCTCAGAGTCCTTGCTCTGGGCAAAGTGAGCTGCCCTGTTGTGAGCAGCCCTGTGGAGAGGCCAGTGTGGCAAGGACCTGGTACCTTGGCCAACAACCAATGAGGACGTGTGGCCTGCCACAGCCACACAAGTGAGCTTGACAGTGGGACTGTTGAGACCTTCCAAGAGCCATGTGAGTGAGCTTAGGCATGGATCCTCCCTTAGTCAAGATTTGAGATGCCTGCAGCCTTGGTTACACCTTGATTGCAGCCTTGTGAGAGACCCTGAGTCAGAGACGCCCAGCTAAGCCTTGACTGGATTCCTGGCCTATAATATCTGTAAGATAATAAATGCTTATTGTTTTCAGCTGCAAGGTTTTGGGGTAATTTGTTACACAGCATAGATAACTAATACAGTCAGTTCTGTGTTTTCTAGGTTATATAACGATCTGATAAATGGCATCCTTGCTTCACACTCTATTTTTTCCCACCACAAATGCAATCATACTCACCTCACTAAAGATGTTTTATGGGCTGTTGTTGCTCCAAAAGAAGAATTCTAAAAGTCTGGCACAGAACATCCTAAGTCCTTTGTAATCTGGCATTTACCTGCAGCTTTTCAACCTGTTTTCTATCAGTGATCCAACTTCTAAATGTCTCTGCTCCAACTACACCAAATTACTTGCAATTCCCAAGTGCATTACATATTTTTATGTTCCTCTGTTCTGTCCTGGCTGTTCCCTCTGCCTGGTATGCCCTCTCCATCTCACACCTTACCCTCCTGGAGAACTGCTACCCATCCTCCAGGCCTCAGGCCCCAATCTTCCTCTCTGTAAATTGTTCTATTCCAGGCAAAGCAAGGCACCCCCTCCTCTGTGTCCCACAGCACTCTGCTCCCACTACACCATTCTCTCTCTGAATACAGCATGGGTTTCTCATAGGTAGGAAACATGTTCCCTAGAGCATGATCATTAAAAGCAAAGGATTGGGAGCCAAACTGACTGGGTTCAAAATCCTGACCCGACCTCTTTACTTAGGGGCAAGCCTTGGACAAATTTTTTAACCTAAATCTCAATATCCTAATCTGTAAAATGAGGATAATAATAGAACCTACCTATTGTGTTGTTTTATAGTAAATGAGATAGTGAAATGTGCCGAGCATAGTGCCTCATGGTAATAAGTGTTCAATTCATGTTATTATTATTTGCATTGCTAGCCACAGAAACCAACACATAGTAAAATTTCAATTAATGTTTCATGATTCTTTGAAACTTATTTGCACTTCCAGTGGGGACAAAGTTTGGCAAAGAAATAAATGTTAACAGTGGTAGAATTTCAGGCATTGTGGACACCTGTTTTGCCTCCTCCTAAGGTTGGCCCTGGATATTAATATGAAAAGAGCTAATAAATTAGCAGGTGGTCAAGAGAGCAGGGTTCATTTATTCACTGGGAACTATTTGTCAAGGGTCTGGAAATGAGAAGATTTTCCCTATTAATGTGATGAAGTGATTATAGTTTGAGGATGAATAAACAATTTCCATTTTTTTGAAAGAAAAATTGCCAGGGAATCAATTTGAGAAGCCCATAGTCTTTGACAAGCTCTTTCAAGCAGCATGAGACAATAGAAGGGGCCTAGGCTGAGGAGTCTGAAGACCTGGGGTCTAGATCCGGCTCTGCATTTACTGCTGTGTCTCAGGGCAGGACACACTCATGCCATCTGTAAATGGGGGATGGTGGTACCCATTCTCCCTAAGTCACAGCACTAAGCCACAGTTGGGAGGAGCAAATGATCATATATGGGAAGACAATGTTTGAAAGTTTAAGAAAACAGAAATGTACGATGTGTGTATTTTTGTGGTTTCCTATTTAAATAAGAAATAGTCAAGCACGTGTAAGGACAGCAATGGAAGACATAATTGATTCTGCTTATGTAAATGTGGTGTTTTTCTTACACGCTTTCCAAAAAATTCAAAGGAAGTCATAAGACTAAAAGTCATTTTAAGGAACTTTTTTTTGTAAATTGGAGTAAAAGTGATTTTTCTTTTTTGGAACTAACAGAACATGACTTAAAAAAAAGAAAAAAAAAGAAAAAAGGAAACCCTGAGGGATTCAATATTTAACACAAAGGAACTCAACGTTAAGAGCCAGGAACTAGCTTCTTTACTGTGTGCTTGAGTTCTCACAGATGTCATTGGGTCAGGTAGATCAGCTCCAAGATATTAGTAAGTCTCTGTATTCTCAGGGGGTCTATTTGGAATCTGCTCATTGTTACTTGTCTTGAAAGGGCCAACCTATCTGATCTCCTTCAAAACCATTGTTGTAAGTAGGAATTTGAAAACATCAAATGCAAAAGATGATTCCAGATAAACTAGATGAGCATGGTTATCCTTAAAGATTGATTCATTCCAATAGAAAAAAATAATGAAGGAAAATGGTAGCCAACCAACATGGTCTCCATATTAAACAAGGCATTCCAAATCCAGAGGTTTCTCCTTTGATTATCTCTCAGAGACAAAAATCACTCTTCACAATTTGAAACAAAAGTAAATGGAAGTTTGCAATGCTAAGAACCCCTGTGGAAATAAGGCGAAATAAGACAAGGCCTTTAGACCTGTGAGAAAAATCAATCTGATGGAAAATTGACAAACTTGTTTAACGTGAGGCACAAGAGCTGAGGGCTGACCCCAGAGACCTCCACTGAGACACCCCTCAAGTTCCCGTCAGATCCCTTAATCCATTCAATTACACAACAGCATCTCAAAGGGAATCTTTTTTTTTTTTTAAACCAAACATCATTTTATATTAACTTTTTTGCCATTGTGCTTTAAATTCCAATTTCTTTCTCTTCATTCTCTCTTCTATACTAAATTATTAAAATCACCAACTGCTCTACAATCAAAAATATTTCAGAAAGCAGTGATGCCAAATTTGGACTGACTAAAGTGAAATCAGACAGAAGGAAAGATATTTTAAACATTTCCATGCTTGGTGCATTGTTTAAGGATATGGCAACAAGTAATTAAAACTGACTACTTGGCTTTTCCCCATGAAACCAACGCTAAGCTCAGTGTTTGGCCCCATTACAACCTAATTCAGACCAGGGAGGCATCTGAGTGAAATGAAACACATTAATATATTTATAAATAAACAGATTTTTTTCTTCATCTATAACTTGTTCCTTTTTTTAATATATTTATAAGCCACGGTAAGATGATAAAATAAGTAAAATTACATGTTGGTTGGAAAGCCAAATTGGAAAGTCAGAATGAAAAGACAAGATAGATAACCTTTTACAACTAGAGAAAGGAAGAGGTTCTTGATTGTTTTTAAAGAACAGATTTTACTCAAATGTCACTTAAATGGACTTGCATGCGTAGCTAGCCATAGCAATTCTGACCTGTATGCTTTTCATTTGCCGTCATCTATCTATATACACACTTACACAAATAAAATAGCGTACCCAACTACACAGAGGGAGCAGAATTGCACTTCACCTTCACACACAAGTAACAAACACACCTCCACCACTGGCCTTGCTGCCTTCTGATGGGTGATCACCACTGTCTCCTGGTCAGGAGTTTCTATTCAACGCCTGTCAGCTTCTGGCCTAGCCCCTGGCTTTACTATGCTGTCATATGCATCTGTCATCTCAATTTCATTCAGTTCAACAGTTAAGTTCAACCAACACTTACTGAATTTTCTCTGTGCCAAGCACTGTGCTATGCACTAGAGATGCAAAAATGGCCCCTGTTCTCAAAAAATTTATGGAATAGTGAGTCCCTTAAAGTTCCTTCATTGAAGGGCCCTGTATTCCAGGCAGCACAGAGCAGAAAAAAATTGGTGAATCCCAAACTAACAAGTAGGCTTTGTTAAAAAAGAAAAAAAGGGGGGGGACTCATTATTTGATTGGAAATCAATTCACATTTTTTTTCTGTGAAAAAAGAATATTCACAGCGATGGTGGTGATTACATGGCTGGGTCTATGGATACTTATTTAACTCCTAATGTGGCTGAAATTCCCTTTGATGCCAAAGAAAAGTGCAATGAAAGGAAACTGCACTGCTGTAAATGTGGACCATTTCAGATATAAGTTTCCTACTTTTAAAAAAGTCTGTACTAACTTTCAGAGACTAGAAACCACTTTCAAATATTACCTCGTTTGACCCCATGAGATCAGAGGCTTACTGATCTCAGTTATTACAAATTAGGAAACCAGGCTTGGTGAGGCCAAGGAACTCATTAAGGGTCACCTGGTTAGGAAGTGGTGGTTCCAGGACTGAGAGTCTCGCGATGCAAGAGCCCGTGTTCCTCCTTCTACGTGAGGCTGTCTCAGGAGATCTCTTGGGTAACACAAGCTATTGCACCAAAACATTGAATTGCATTTAAAAATAGAAATACAATGTTTCACTTTGTTATAAAGCAGAAACTAACACACCATTGTCAAGCAATTATACTCCAATGAAGATGTTAAAAAAAAAAGAAATAAAATGTTCACCTAGAACTTTCCAGTGCTCCTGGTATATTTGATTTCTTCCTCGTGACTTCAAGGAGTAAATATACCTTGGGGAAGAATGAACTTATCCTGAAGCCATTTTTCTGGCAGTGGACGAGTAGCTGGTGAACCACATTTTACTTGGCTTACTATTGCAATAGTTAGTTCTTGGTTCCATTTCTAGATAATGACAATCTTTAAAAAAATTTTCCCCTTCAGTTTTCAGGTTTGGAAATTGACATACTGATTAATTAGAAAAGAGAGAAAGGAGCTGCTGCTAAGATAAAAGGGAATGTTTGTAAAGACTGTTTCGTTTTGGACATGGGTCACCTAAATTTTCATTTATTTCTTAAATGAAGGAGTTAAAAAAAATGTCAAGTCAGTTATCAAGGCATTAGTTGGACAAAGATTGCATATTTTATCAAGCATTTTATGCAAAAGATAGATCTTTAAGAAAATCAGACGTAAGTAGCCTTTCTAATTATGGGGGCCCATAGTGTCAGCAAATGAGTGACACTTGGAAAAACTTATTTTAAAATTAAAATGTCTGCATTTCAGTCCTGTGCTGAAGATAAGGAAACAAAGGTGTTTAGACCACAAATTGCTACGCTGAGTGTCAGAAGCAAATCTGTTGTAAGAAACGCAGTATCTCCTGCTATTTTCAAGTCCACAATACACTTTCTGTGTGCAGACTTGCTCATCTCCTCCACCTAACTCCATTTCACTTAGAATACACACGTAGTTTATTACTCTACCATGCAATGGTGACATATTACTTTTACTTTGTGAGCCGAATATTGCACTTTCCCACATGTTACTGAGCTGCAAGCTTTTGTGAGCTCTCATGGGAAATTTGTGATGGTGTGAAGTGAACTCCTGTCACCACTCAATGGATTGCAAAAATAGTGTAGCTCTTGCTAAAGACCTGCATCATATCTTGAAAGACTGCACTGTTCAAATGAATACCTTCAACAAGATTTGTTGTAGCCAGCCTCGTTTAAATGTGTGAAATGGATATAGTATGCTTAAGAACATATAGTTGGCTATCTCCTTCCATTATACTCCTTCTAGCTAATCTTTTGGTATGGATTTTTATAAGTATAAAAAACAAAAGGTAAGTATCCAAGCACGAATATTGGCATTCTGTGGAAAGAGGATGTTTTGGAGTCTTACAGACCTAGATTCAAAGCCAAGCTCTGTTGCTAAGTAGACATGTCGCCTTGGGCAAGCTTCCTAACCCTTCTGAGCCTTGGTTTCCTTCTATGCAAAATGGAGGTGATGATGTCTGCATCACAGGCTTGAGAAGTACCAAGCACAAAGCAGTTACCCCCTATATGCTGATTTACTCTCTTTTCTTCCCTACTAGGCACCATTCTTCTTTTGCTCCATGATTCACCCACTTCTCATCTCTATATTATCACACTCTTGAGTATATCTGTACACTTATAGGTGTTCATGCATATGTGTGGATTTACCCCTTTATAGTCATACCATTGAATATTGAGCTGAACGGTGACTTTTTTCCTGTATTACCTTTAGGAATTCCAAAATAAGTTCCTTTTTTTTTTTTTGCGGTACGTGGGCCTCTCACTGTTGTGGCCTCTCCCGCAGCGGAGCACAGGCTCCGGACGCGCAGGCTCAGCGGCCATGGCTCACGGGCCCGGCCACTCCGCGGCATGTGGGATCTTCCCAAACCGGGGCAAGAGCCCGTGTCGCCTGCATTGGCAGGCGGACTCTCAACCACTGCGCCACCAGGGAAGCCCAATAAGTTCTTTTTTTATATGATTTAACATAGGCCATTAAAAAAATTTAATAGCTATTTTAATTTCTAATTGGTACAATCAATAAAAAGAAATGTTCCTCTTAAAAGATGGGATTCCTGACCCCAAAATATGTAAAAGGGATTTGTAATTAAAAAGGAAAGTCTAAATGAGTTCTATTTACTTGAAGCTTATCTGACAATATACTGAAAAATTAAGCATATGAAAAAGGGTGTTTATAAGAGATTTAGTCACATACTAAAGAAAATATTGGCTTCTAAATGGGAGAAATTTAAAGTGAAATACTAGAAAAGGTGTTAAGAAAAGAAAGAGAGCAACATATTGCTGAGGGCCACACACTCTATTTGCATATGAATTTTGCCCTCAGGATATACCAGGAAGAACAAAGGCAGGCTGGGAACAAGACAGATCAGGTCAGAAAGAGTCCTGGTAATATGGCTTTAGAAAGTGTCTGCAGTCCTTTGCTTAAGCCGGGACCTTAGAACACAACAATTTCAGAAAGTAGAAACAAAGTTTAGTGTGCTGAACAGCAGCCATATTTGAAAACCTAGTGGCAAAATTCATAGACTTTGCCCCAAGCCTTCATCCTGATACACTATGCTTCACCCTTAGCAAGCAGGCATTAGGAGCTGCATCAGAGGGACCCCCTCAGGAGAGATTTTTGTTTATTAAGCTCTTTTACCCTTGTGGCCGAATAATATTTTTGAAATTTTAATCAATCAATTTTAATCAACCCTTTCAAGCAGCTGGGCCACTTTAGGGTCACTGTTCAAGGTTAGGAGGCTACAGCAGGGTGGAAGCCAAAATTGCATTCATGGCTTTTGTCATCCAAAAGCCAGGGCCCCCGAGTGTTCTGAGGAGAGAAAGTGACAAGAAGTTTGAGAGCTGAGGATCTGAGTGGGAAAATGTAGAAATGTATTTCTCCCCACCTTTAACTCCTCAGACTAGAAAAAATTCCCTGGGCTGGAGAAGATGGAAAAGAGATAGGAAAGAATTCATAAGAAAACAGATGGTGGTGGCTCCTGGTTAGAAGGGTCTTTTGTCCCTATCTCCTGGGCTGAACCCTGTGGAAGCAGGAAAACCCTAGGCACTTTCCAAAAGCTGAGACCGGAGAGCATCTGTGCCCTTTCCCAAGGGGTGAAATGGCTGTGCAGGGAATCTAGGTAGCCAGGGTAGGATCTACAATAGTCTTGCAAAGATTTTCATGTCTCAGCCTGGCACATGGCACGAAAAGAGCAAAATGATGACTCTGACATCAAGCACGGCACCGAGAAGCAGAGAGAAGAGAGAGGGATTGACCTCAGGGGTCCAGGTGAACAGGAACAAGAAGGCTGACAGACTACTAAGCAGAAACCGGAGCGGGAGAGGCTCCAAGGACTACAAGCATCCCCTGTCACCCTCCTTCCACGCGGCCCCTCCGTGCCTTCAGATGCCGCCCCAGAGACAAAGGCAGGGAGGGTAGAACCTTCGATGACGGAGGGTAACTTTCCTCCACCTCAGCAGAGCCCGGACTTAATATAAAATTAACCAGAGTTAAAGAAAAATAAACTCCGATAACTCTTGCATACCTGATTTGTGATGTACAGCCTTATCAAAACCTAATAAAAAGTCCAGAGATGAAACTAGATAGGCTGCCGAGGAGAGACTAGGGGGCGGGACACGGGACAGCTGGAACATGGCTGGGGCAAGAACGTCTCCTTTGGTCGGAAGAGCGTCCCCTCCGCTCCCTTCCTCAGTCTCGCTTACAATTCTGTTTAAGTTTTGAAGCTGAGAGAAGAGAAGGCCCGTCGGAGGGAACTGAGGCCTTTAACACCCTGCACTGCAGTGAGTTCTTGAAGCACAGCAGCTCTGCCAAGGTGTTTAAAAATGAAGTGCAGTTCCTACCTCCCCATGCCTCACATTCAGGAACTTCAGTCAGCTCACATTCCTTTCACATTTGTTGCAGAAGCTCCCCTTACACCTGAGGGGGAAGCTCTGAGTTTTTCAACTGTTCAAATGCAGTGTATTGAGACGAGCACAAAGTTTCCATTCCAAAGCAGTAGCGGTGGAGGATGGAGCCCGAGGCGCAGCAAGCCTTTCTTGCCAGGTCCTGAGCAATGTCAGGGCCTCTGCGAGGCAGCCTCCGAGGAGCTGTGGACTCAGACCCTCCAACAGGAGCCAGAAAGAGCCCGAGTCCAAAGAGAAGACTCTGTGCTCATGAAAACATTGAATAGTTAAGCCAAAAAGACTTCTGGTCACTAAACCACAATAAAGCGGGCTTTACTTTACAATAGGGCATGGGTGTTAGTCCCTAACACGGAAGGAAGCTGACAGATGAGCCATCTATGTCCCAGGAAGGAAACAGGGCTGGCTGAATTTTAAGCAAAAACCTTGGAACAATAGAAACAAATACGTTAAGGGCTGGCCAAGGGCAAGTCAATAAATAAATAAGGGAAAGGCTCCCTGGTGTGGCTGCCAGAGGTTGAGATTGATTACTTTGCATGTGTTATAAGAGAAGTTGCATGTAATGCACTTCATATTTTTGCTTCCAATCACACCATTTCTGTCTAACAGGGGAGAGCTCTGGACCCGGATGCACACTGCCAGGCCTGCCAGATAAGGGAAATGTATTCCTCTGGGCAGCCTCCCTGTAATTTGCGGTCACAGTGAAATCACTTGTGCTTTCTAGGATTCCTTTCAGAGTGTGGGAAGGAAGATGACAAGAGCATCCCCTGGGGGCCGCAGGGTCCTCTTAAGCCACCTCTAAGGCAGGTGGGGCCTTAGAAGGTGCGGGTCTACCTGGTAATATTTCAGTGACACCTGGAAGGCTCTTTGTCCGCCTCCTCCAATTGCTCTCAGTTGCTCAGCACTCTTCTAAATAAATACAATCTTTCTTTCCACTGTTAGAAAGAATTTCATAGTAAGGTGTAAATGACTAATAGTATATCCTTTCCCTAGGATGGGTTTTGATAAGAGGAAAATAAGGGGAACATGGAGTTATTATTGAGAGCTGGAGTAGTGCCTTGAGGAAGGGAGGAAACTCTGCGTTGGGGAAAATGATGAAAAATGGGAAAGGCGTGGTTGCCAAAAGTTGATCACTTCATAAATTTCCATAGAGTCAGTCTTATTCAAAAGTACTGAAATGGCTTTGCTGACCCATGTGAAAGTGTCATTTAGAATAATCTACCAGTTGAGAGATCTTGTATGTTCCACATTAGTAACATCGAGGTAAGAAGAACTCCCACTAGAACATCCTGCAAACGCTTGGCATTCTCCAGCTCTGGCTTTCTGGGTTACGTAACCTCTGAGTAAAACATAGTCCTAATACCTGCCCAGCAGAGCTCACTGCAGTGTCTGGAGGGCAGTGGTCAGAAGCCATCAGAATCCCCTTGGACATTTTACAAATGATGGACCCAAAGTGTTCTTGATCAAGAAGTCTTAAGAATCCAGGGCTTCCCTGGTGGCACAGTGGTTGAGAGTCTGCCTGCTGATTCAGGGGACATGGGTTCGTGCCCCGGTCCGGGAAGATCCCACATGCCCCGGAGCGGCTGGGTCCGTGAGCCATGGCCACTGAGCCTGCACGTCCGGAGCCTGTGCTCTGCAACGGGAGAGGCCACAACAGTGAGAGGCCCGCGTACCGCAAAAAAAAAAAAAAAAAAAAAAAAGAAGTCTTAAGAATCCGCCTTCCAATGTAGGGGACGTGGGTTCGATCCCTGGTCGGGGAACTGAGATCCCGCAAGCTGTGCGATGTGGCAAAGAAAAAAAAAGTCTCTTCATCATAAATATCCTAATTCTTCCTAAACTAAGTTATGAATTTGACATGACCTCAACAGAAGTACTAACAGTTCTTTTCTGTACCTAAACAAGCTGTTTTTAGAGGGCAGGGGTACTACAAATCAGCTCTAGTAGATATTAGAACATACTAAAAAGCCTCAATATTTAAAAAGTGTGACACTGGCACATAAAATGACAGACCTTTGGAACAGAACAGAAATTATAGAAGAATAAAATACATATAGAATTTAGTATATGATAAAGATGGACTTTTTATACAGGGTGTTGGGACAACCAAGTATCATATGCTAAAGGATAAAATTGGATCCATACTTTACACTATACAGCAAAATTAATGATTTAAATGTGCAAAATGAAACCATAAAAGTACTAGAAGGAAACGGGAGAATTCTTTTATAATCTTGGTATAAAAAAGGCCTTTTTAACTATGACTAAAAATTTAGAATCCATGAAAAAAAAGATTGATAAATTCAGCTACATTAAAAACAACAACAACAAAGTCTTCTCCATGTAAAAGTAGCATCAAGTCAAAGAGAAAAAATAATTGGAACTCATATATAGACAAAGTGTTCATTTCTCTACATAAGGAGCTCCTAGAAAAGAAAGAGGCTAACAACCCAAAATAGAAAAATGAACAAATGACATGAGTTAACAGTTTGTAGAAAAAGAAACACAAATGCAAAACATCAAGATTATCAGTGTCACTCATTACAAGAGAAAAGCAAATTAAAAATATACAGAGATGCTATTTTTCCCTGTGAGATTGACAAAAATCCAAAAGTAGGACAACACATTCTTTTGGTGAGGCAGGAAAAGAGGAGCTCTCATTCACTGCTGGTCAGAGAGCAAAATAGCAAATTTGGAGGTAGGTATTGGGGTGGCCAAAAAGTTCGTTCAGGGTTTTCTGTAATATCTTACTTTTTGGCCAACCCAATAATTTGTCAGTACCCCTAGATTAACAACGCATCTGCCAGACTTCTGCTTTCAGCCATGATAGAGTAAGATAAACCAAATTTACTTTCTCATCTTAAACAACAGCAGCAAGAAAAAGGAAGAAACATTTGAAGCAAAAGTTTTTAGACACTGGACAATAAGCAGCACAGGACAATTTTGATGGTTAATTTTATGTGTCAGCTTGACACATGGGTCATGGGGTACCCAGATATATGGTCAAACATTATTCCGGGGGTGTCTGTGTGGAGGTTTCTGGATGAGATTAACATTTGAAGCGATAGACTGAGTAAGGCAGATTGCCCTCCTTCATCCAATCAGTTGAAGGCCTGAGAAGAACCAAAAGGCTGACCCTGTTGTGAGTGAGAGGGAATTCCTCCTTACTGACTGTCTTCAAGCCACCACGTTGGCTTTTTTCCTGTTTTCAGACACAAACTGAAACATTGACTCTTCCTGGATCTTGAGTCTGCCAGCCGACAGACCAGAACTACGCACCATCCTGGCTCTCAGGCATTTGGTCTTGGACTAAAACTACACTGTCAGCTGTCCTGGGTCTCTAGCTTGCTGACTACAGATCTTGGGACCTGTCAGCCTCCATAACTACATGAGCCAATTCCTTATAATAAATCTCATATATATTCTGTTGGTTCTATTTTTTCTGGAGAACCCTGACTACCACAACAGTGAACCCTGAAAAGAGAGAAACAAGTAAGGTGATGCTGTGGTTGCTACAGCCTACCACCTAGAGTCAGGTTCCAGCCCAGGGAGGGGCCTCCCCAAGAGCCCACAGCCTTGCTAAGTTGAGGAGACAGAGTTCAGAATTCTGAGAGGCCAGGGAGACTAGAATTCACAGGGCAAAATACCAGAGAGGTAAGAGCTCACAGAAAGTTCAGAGATCAAAGTGTTCCCCTTGAGGGTTACCCTAAGTCAGGACTCTCTCGATCCATGATTTAGTCAGTTCTGGGCTCTCATGGTGGGAGCATCTTTACAGACCATGATTCTTGACCTTAAAAGACCCATTTCCTACACAACAGGGTCTCTAAACCCCAACCTGCTACTTCATTTGGTGCATGAATTAAGAACAACAATCTACTCTGAAGGAAAATTTGGCCGTGTTGGACTCAGTGGAAGACATGTGTTTGTTTCCAGCATGGTGCCTTTCTAAGAGATTTTCAGAGGCTATTTTTTTGACCATCTGCTATTTTGACCTGATGTAGGCTTTATCTCTGTGCAAAATGCAAATCAAATGAAATGGCAAGAGCGCTCAGTTTTGCATCAGGAGCCTTGCTGTTGGTTCTAGTCTGTCACATAACCTCTCTGGGTTTGTTCTCATCTTTACAAAAGGAAGTTGCTCCACTCTGTGATCTCTAAAGCCCCTTGAGTTCTAGAATTCTATGAAAATTTCTGATAATACATCACAATCACAAAGAATTTACAGTGCTCCAAGATAAGGCATAATTGCACCAGTTCTAAAATATATAGTTATGCTATTTAATTTTACAATGAGATTTAATTAACTTTCCTTTCCCACTGTCAAAAGCCTCCGTGGAATAATTGTCTTTGCAAATCGTGCAGAGCTTTGGTGCCCTGATCAGACACTCCAGATACCCAATTTGCTCTCATAGCAGCAGGAAAAACCTTGGAAAGCAATAATGCTTTATTCACTGGAGAAAAGGACAGCGTAGTTGCCACAGGAAAGCCACCTCCATCCTCCTCTCCACAGCCCCAGAAGAGCTGTGGTACCAGGCGCCGGCTAAATGCCATGAGAAGGATTTAGCCCGATGGATAAATCTTGTTCCTTCGGCTGCCTCAAACAGGTGGATACATCTGAAGCAAAGGTTACAAATTGGACTTTTTCATACAGCCTTGTGGAAATATCCATTGCCCTAGGCCCCCAGAGCCATCAGGGAATGTTTGACTTAACCACAGTTTTACTCATCTTTCAGCTGAAGCAGACCTTCAAACATAAACCTGAGTCACGTTGGGGCACTGAGTGGATTTGTGACCTTCCCTGGAGGCGACTGGCTCCAAACCCGGGGAATGTGTTATATGAAAAAATAAATGCCTTTTTTTTTTTTTTTTTTTTTTACCATCTGTAAATGAAAAACATTCTTCATATGTTTAACTGTTTCAAATTGCCATATGTCACACACACACACACACACACACACACACACGCACGCATGCTGCATGCCTGCTGGGGGCTGGGATCAAGTTGGTACTCGAGATTTTAGGTCCCTCTTCCAACCCTCTGCTTTTTCTTTCAAGGAGGCTACAGGTAAGAAGCTTCCAAGTTCGTACCCACCCGGAAATAGCACAATTTAAATCTTAGTGGGGATGCTATGGCTGGCTTTTCTGGAATTTCAACCATCTGCTGCAATTCTCCCCCTCCCCTTTCAGCCATTCACTTAAACTGTCCCCATGCTGCCACAGAATCATAAACATCTAAGGACTAAAACCATGGCAAAATAGGGTAATGTATTTTATGTTTTATAAGAGGGATGGATGGGTAGAGAGAAAGGGAGAAGGAAGAAAGTAAAAGAAACTTTTGAATTCAATTGTCCCTCATTAACTGATTAAGAGGACTAATTAGCTTCTTTCAGAGACTTTTTGTTGGGTGTTTGCTGCTTGAATTAATTTTCCTGGAAAGCTAACAAGCCAGAGCTTTTCTTATTGTCTAAAGTTCCTCATTCCTGCCTCAAAACCATTAGGGGATGAAGGCAAAACCCCTAACAGTACCCACTGCAGGATCTATTTTGGTCTAACCTGACCATGGTGACTGAGGAATGGTCAGTGAGCAAGGTGGTGACCCACGGAAGACATGATTCTCTAAATCTAGAAGGAAACCCTCCCATGGAGGACCTTTTAAATTGACTCACAGGTATTGCCAAATAAGTCCTTTTATAGCGAGCAGTGGGTACTGCCGTTTGCTTATCCAGATCGATCCCTTCCTGACTGGCTGGCACAAATGTTTCTTTGCTTCAGAGGGTTGACACTGACTCCATTCCCCCGGATAGGGTTTCAATGTAGTCATGATCATGTGACCCAATTCTGGACAAAGAGATATAAGAGGCTTAGAACTTCTGGGAAAAGCTGAACAACACAGGTAACGTTCACTAATATCTGGTTCTCCTTTACTTCTGAATACATGGAAAATTGTACCTCCCTACCCCCTTGAAGTGAAGCAGGGCCATGGCAGGTTTCTGGCCAATGAAATCGAAGAGGAAGTTACAGGAACTATAAGAGGAAGTCACTTCGGGCCAAAAGATTTATCAGCAGCCTTCTTTTTTCTTGCCACTACAAACTCTGAAGTTCTCTTTAAGATGAGAACCTCCATTAGTCTGGGTCCAAGACTGAGCCAGCAAATCTGTGTAAGACATGCAGCATGGGCAAGCAATATGCTTTTGTTGTTTTTAAGCCACTAAGATTGGGAGGTTATTTGCTACTGCAGTATAATCTAGTCTATAATGACTGATACAGCTTTTCTTGCTCCTGAGAAACAGACATGAGATGCAATAAGGAAGAGCTACTTTTCCTACCCTGGAGACAATTTTGTGAGAATATGACACTGGATCAATTTAGTTCAGAAGAGGATGCCAAGGGGCTTCCCTGGTGGCGCAGTGGTTGAGAGTCCGCCTGCCGATGCAGGGGACACGGGTTCGTGCCCCGGTCCCAGAAGATCCCACATGCCGCGGAGCGGCTGGGCCCACGAGCCATGGCCGCGGAGCCTGTGTGTCCGGAGCCTGTGCTCTGCAACGGGAGAGGCCACAGCAGTGAGAGGCCCGCGTACAGCAAAAAAAAAAAAAAAAAAAAAAAGAAGAGGATGCCAACACATAAAAACCTAAAGAAACTGGGCCCTTGACAACATCATTGAACACAGAACAAGCCTGGAAGTCACCAGACTTCTTCTTCTTATGTGAGATAATAAACATCTCATTTTTATGCCACTTTCAGTCTCATATTCTCTTATTTGCAACCAAAAGCATCCTAACCAATACACTACAGAAGAGGTTATCCACCTCTCTCCTTTTTTCTGTATCTTTTTTTGTTTCCATCTATCCATCCATTCATTCATCTATATGACAAACAGATATATCAGTTATTTTTCAGGCCACACCAACCATAGGAAACAAAACACAGCAAAAGACCCCCATGGTTTTAACCAAAGCCATAAACAGATTCCCCGGAACTCTGGCTCCACCAAATCCCCGCCCGTGATCACTGGTGCTGTTCTTATTACTGACCACCTCCCAGAGTCCACAGTGACTCCTCTTTTTTTTTTTTTTTTTTGCGGTACGCGGGCCTCTCACTGTTGCGGCCTCTCCCGCTGCGGAGCACGGGCTCCGGACGCGCAGGCTCAACGGCCATGGCTCACGGGCCTAGCCGCTCGGCGGCACGTGGGATCCTCCCAGACCGGGGCACGAACCCGCGTCCCCTGCATCAGCAGGCGGACTCCCAACCACTGCGCCACCAGGCAAGCCCCACAGTGACTCTTAAGGTATTACTGGAAAGCCGAGGGTCATCTGGGCCTGTTTCTTTTATACTTGCAGTTTATTTTGTTTTTTTGTGGGTTTTTTTGTGGTATGCGGGCCTCTCACTGCTGTGGCCTCTCCCGTCGCGGAGCACAGGCTCCGGACGCGCAGGCCCAGCGGCCATGGCCCACGGGCCCAACCGCTCCGCAGCATGCGGGATCCTCCCGGACCGGGGCACGAACCCGTGTCCCCCGCATCGGCAGGCGGACCCCCAACCACTGAGCCACCAGGGAAGCCCGCTACTTGCAGTTTTTAAATTTACTCCATCTATAAACATGTTTCCTGATATTAGCTCCATGCTGAGCACTGTAGTGACTGCAGGGGACAGCACATAGTTACTGCCATGGAAAAGAAACAGGGTGATTGGGCAGGGAGGTGAGACAGGCAAATCAACAGGCCAGTTGAATACAGGGCCTGCCACTGTGAGCTGCAGATCCCCTGCAGCTTCTCACCATGTTCTCTTCTGGACACCAGTCTGCCTACCACATCTGGTCACTCCTGTCAGCAGGTTGTGCCTGTCCTATATGCTCCAAACCATCATAACAAAGGATCCGTCAAGTCCTGAAAGGACTTTGCTCTGCGAGGTCTAGACGGATGCCCGGAGTTGGGTTAGAGCTTTTCTTTCATTCTCCACTTGCCACATTGCAGCCTTGCTTTCCCTACCTCTAACCAGTGATTGCTTCAGGACAGTCCCTTACCTGCAGTCACAAAGCCAGAGCTTTTCTTATTGTCAAAAGTTCTTCATTCCTCCCCCAAAACCATTAGGGGATGAAGGCAAAACCCCTAACAGTACCCACTGCAGGACCTATTTTGGTCTGACCTGACCATGGTGACTGAGGAATGGTCAGTGAGCAAGGTGGTGACCCACGGAAGACATGATTCTCTAAATCTAGAAGGAAACCCTCCCATGGAGGACCTTTTAAATTGACTCACAGGTATTGCCAAATAAGTCCTTTTATAGCAAGCAGTGGGTACTGATGTTTCTTTATACAGATTGATCCATCTATATGACGAACAGATATATCACTTATTTTTTCAGGCCACACCAGCCATGGGAAACAAAACACAGCAAGAGACCCCCATGGTTTTAACCAGAGCCATACACAGATTCCCTGGAACTCTGGCTCCCCCAAATTCTCCCAGTGATCACTGGTGCTGTTCGTATAATGACCACCTCCAGGAGGTGGTCAGTAGTAAGAGCTGGGTCTGCCTGGTCCCCTGGCAGGTGGCTTCCTAAGTATCCATTCCAAGGACTAGAAGGCAAAATTCATCCCTGTTCCTTGATGCTCGGACCAAAGCCCCTACAGAGCTTGAAATGGAATGTGTTCTCCAGAAGCAGACATTTAGATAGACTTTGGGGTACAAGATGGCTTGGGGTTTTTTTTTAGCGAATAATGGCTGTGAACAAAAGGCAGGATTAGGCAGAGGAAGAAGTAAAACTATGATGCAGGACTGACCAACCTCAGCCAACCCAGTACACTGTATTGGGCTGAAATGGCCAGGCCTCCATTCTGCTCCTGCTAGCTCAGTCACCAGATGAGAGGGGCTCCAGGAAGAGTGTGACCCTGAGTGAGGCTCCCCTACAGCTGAGGCAGACCATGACCGAGCTGACAGGGAGAGCTGTGTCTGCTGGGCTCCCCGCAACTGGGCGGCAAGTCCTTCTCCGGAAGGGATCTGGCAGACCCAGCTCAGTGTGCACCACAGTCCACCCTTCGGGCTTCTTGGATCTACTTCTCCAGGTGTGCTCAGTGAGCAGCTCCTCCAGGATTCCTGTGGGCCTCTTTTAGAAAGTGGGAACAGGTGGACAATTATAGCCCCCAGTGTGATCGTCTGAGCAAGGCAAGTGCTTTCAGGGCCCACAGTTGATGCTTATTTTCTCCTCCCCCATTCACTCTTGGGTACCACCTCAGCAGACTCAGACCATCCTCTCCAAAGTTCACCATATCCTTCTCTGATGGGGTTGCTGAATCTGTCCATCCACAGTTACAATCGGGCAAGGAAGTAAAAAGGGGCACCCATTTGGTTCCGTACATATTCCTCACTGGTCCCACAGTGTAACAGAAGCCCACCTCCTCCTGATGATCAGGGTCAGCTACACCTGCAATGATCTTGCCCACTTGTCCCCTGGATACAAGGATCCTAAAATGCCTGGGCAGCAACTGCAGTTCGAATTCAATGGGACTCTTGCTGTGTCCCCTAGAGAAAGTCTGTCCCCTCTGGGACAACTTTGGGTTGCAGGGACATAAAGCACAAAGTTCCCCAGTGAGTCACTGAAAGTGGGGCAGGGGGGTCACTCCTACTTCCACCTGTTGGTTCCCAGATCCATATATTCTTCCTACTGAGAGCATAGTGCTATGGGGACACAGCGCCCTATAAAGGCCTTTGGTTCAATGCATGCATTATATCCTTCTGGGCAGTGGGGAATGTGATACGACCAACCCGTGGATCCCATGGTAGTGTGCCCATTCCTCATATCTTTGCTGTAAAGTGGGTCCCCTGATGGGATGCCATGTTATAGGGGATCCTATGCCAATGGATCAAATACTGCACAGGCCATTAGAGAGTAGTGCTGGCTGAGCCCTGATGGTGGGAAAGTCAAACTTGTGTCTATTCTTATGACAACAACTGCTGGCTTTTCCAGAATGGAAGAGGCTCAAGGTAGTGAGCTTACCACCAAGTGACCAGTTGATTTCCTTCAGGACTGATGCCATATTGGGCACTCAGTGTCAGTCACTGTTGCTGGAAGGTGGGACAATTAGCAGAGGAGTAGTTAGATCAGCCTTGGGAGGTGGGAATCCCTGCTGTATGTCCTGCATGTAGACTCTATCTCTGTTGCCATGGCCACTACATTCATGTGTCCATTATGCCAGCACTAACGTGGCTGATGGCAAAGGCTAGATAATTTCAACTGGCCTGGTCGTTCTGTCTACTTGGTTGTTTACTGCTTCTTCTGTAGTGGTTGCTCTCTGTTGGCTTTAGCGTGTTGGATGACGATCTTCACACTTGGTGCCACTCCCCACGTTCATCTGCATGCCTCTGCCTCAGATTGGCTTATCCCCAACCTTCTAATCTTTTCTCTATCGGGCATCTAACCAGAAAGCCAGGACATTTGCTATATCTAGCCCACAATATATATTCTAATCTTGGGTCATTTCTCTTTTTGCAATTTGGTGAACAGGTACATTGGGAAACTTCCCACTGGGAAGATTTTCCCTTGATGCTCTCTTTCAAGTCCATTGCTGATGAAGCTATATTGAAGCTGCTGTCCATTTTTGGCTTAAACCCACATACTGAGCTAATCCATCTGTGTACTAAACTCAGGCGTTTCCCTCTATTTTAAGCTGGTTGTACAAGATGTCCTATGCACTCATTAGCAAGAGCTGAGGCAGGGGAATGTACAAAAATGGTGGATGCTCTGGTCTGGGCTACCTGTTCATGCAGCTTGCTTGTGCAGTAGGTCCTCCTTGGGCTTGATCCCAGATGGATCATGTCCATCTTATGATGGATTGCTGCTGGGCTCACCCAACCTTCTGATGTGAAGGGTGTGACAGGACCCAAACCCTGATGGATAATGCCTGGTAACTTAGTGTCCCGTGCTTAGGGTGACTATCTGTTAATGCAGGACTGAGGGATTTGCCATGATAAAAGACTTTCAGTGTTAAAACTGAAAATCTGGGAAAGTCTTGGGCAAACTGGGATGTGTTCGCCATCCTACCCATGGTCAGTCACTCTGTCTCCAGGAGGGCCCTGTTAACATGCCAGCAGTTGTATTTCAAAAGGTGCATAAGGGTTTCCCTGGTGGCACAGTGGTTGAGAGTCTGCCTGCCAATGCAGGGGACGTGGGTTCGTGCCCCGGTCCGGGAAGATCCCGCATGCCGCGGAGCGGCTGGGCCCGTGAGCCATGGCCGCTGAGCCTGTGCGTCCGGAGCCTGTGCTCTGCAACGGGAGAGGCCAGGACAGTGAGAGGCCCGCGTACCGCAAAAAAAAAAGAAAAAAAAAATGGTGCATAATTCTCCACTGAAAGTAACATGGCTTTGTTCCAGAACCCCAGGAGCCTCCTTTGTTGTTCTTCCACTGGGACTTGCCACAACTCTTTGAGGGCATCCACCCAGATATTATTGCATGTGTCAAGGTCCCAGGTTTCCCAACCGGGGTCCTGACCTTGGGTTAACATACCTGTCTTGGTTGGTTCGTCCACTCCGACTTGAAGTCCTGGGCTTGGTCCTTGGCTTGCTGCACTCCCCAGCTAGAGAAAATGAGAGCTTCACTGTGTGTGAGAAAAGAGGCCCTCCGGCTTTAATCCCTGACTTTCAGATAATTGCCTGTTACTCATTTTCAGGTGTTCACGATCTTCTGTGGAGTAGCAACAGCGCCTAGCAACAGCCATCCAGTCCCACTTGAGGGCTAGATGTTCATAAGTTTCAGGTGCCTCATATACTGCTTTCACTAGTACATTCTCTGTTACAAATACACCATCCCAATTCACCACTGAAGGAAGTTTTAATGATAGAACCACCACCTGGTGCCGTAAAATGGGCCCTAATTGCCAGACAGGCGGTGAGTGATTCAGCTTTAAAGCTCCATCTTACCCTCTGCTTTCTAAGACTCTTCTCAGCACCAACTGTTGCAAGGCCAGTTCTTCAAACTGAGACAGTCTGGGGAGCAGGATAGCTATTACAGATGAATATACCTAAAAGGGAAAGGGGGAAGAGACAGGATTGGTCCCAGGAAGAAGACGATCTGTGATGCAGGCCCGACAAAGCTCTGGTGAAGCTGGCGAGGCACTCTGGAATGAGTGTTGTCTGTAGAATCTAGTGCAGGCTGCCGTGAAAGAGTATGACGGACCACGTGGCTTCTGTTGAAGGAGCCAACACCTGGAGGCTGGCTGTTAACTGCACCCACTCCCTGTAGCTGACCAGGAAGTCCTTCCATGATGGGGGCTCTGCACAGTGCACCTCCACACCTACCACCTAACTCTCCTCCGACAACTCAGAGCCCCCCTGAAACATGGCTGTGGCATTGCACAGGGCCCGTGGTAGGCATGGGCCCTAAGCCGTACTGTGATTCCTGGCTTGTGGGTTCTACAAAGTGAGTCCTTTGTTTTCCCATCGGGGAGGAAGGGGAAAGATGGCGGGGAGGACCCAAAGAATCACTGTTTGTAAATTAGGAGGTACAAAGAAAAAAGCACCACAACAATCTGAGGAGAAGAAAAATGAAAGCTGGTCTCTCTCCAGATATCCTCTTTCATTGTCTTTTCTTCTCCATATTTTCCAGTCCAAGACCCAGAATAAAAGCATCTGGACTAGGACTTTTCTTAAAGTGGCCTAGAAAAGAGCCAGACATGTCTGTATGGACCTTTCTTCCAGCTTTCTGCCAGAAATGTTCAATCAAATGATGACTGCTCTTCCTTGTATTGGGGTATCCAAATAGGGAAAGAGAAATCTCTTATCTTGTTCCATAAACCCAAGTCCTAGGAATTCCACCACTGGCCGCATTTCCCACTCTCTCCCCAACCATCTGTGTTCACCCCACGCTGGCCATCCTGCAGGGAACTGACCAAGTGTGTCCCTTTGGCATGACCAGCCACGCAAACATAGTGAGACCACTTTCTAGAGGTCTACTACATTGCATGTTTAAAAAGTTAAGAGCAATTTAAAGTGCAAGTATTACTCTGAAAATGCTCCCTAATTAATAAATGTTCTACATTTTTATGTGGGAATGTTTAATATTTAATTTTTCAATAATTTTATCATTTATAATTTATTAAATTTATTTTATGGCTTGTATTTATTAAAAATTGATATACTTCCTATTTCTTTTACTCCAATGTTAGATTTTTATGCAAAGTGAAAAAAACTGGTGCTTTTCAGTCATATGACTTTTTTTAAAGCCTCAATTGCAGTGTATTAAGGCTCCAACATCCTAAGCTTCCCTTATGGTATCTCTCCTGACATTTTCTCAATGACTATTGCATTTGTGTAGGTCAGGGTATCAGCAGTTCTTTGGAAGTGGGCTAAGATGTTCAGCATTTTTCTCCAATGAGCTGGTTATAGCAGTTATTGCAGCACTAAAACTTCATGGTGTTGGAATTGTATGGACTTGGAGCTACAATGTTCTATATGCCCCTGAAAATTCAGACCCTGTATCAAGATGGGCTGAGTAGGGATTTCTGGCCCTCAGGCGTTGACAGCTCAAGTGCATTAAGTTTCCAATCAGGTAATAGAAGGGAGGGGCTGGCAGAGAATACTAGAAGTGGAGTTGGTGTTAAATGCCCCAACCATTGAAAACCAAATATTTTCAAAGAAACAAAGCATGTCTGATGTCTTTGGTCTGGATTCTGCAAGTTTGCAGCCTCTGCAAGGGAATCTTTGAGACTTTGAACTGAAATCTGAATATTGGGCTGTACATCTTCGTAGGTAGAGGGAGTGCCAATATTAAAAGTCTCCTTTCCGTACTGTGGATTTTAGGCAAGCCCAAGTTATGATTAAGGTCAGGAGACCACATATGCGTTAAGTGGAGGAGGATTTTATACCGATAAAATCAGCAGGCACAGAGTGGGTTCAGTTCATTCAGTGCACACATGTTTATTGAGCATTTACTATGTGAGGTGCTCATGAGGTCAGATAAAAAGAGAGGTGCAAGGAGTGAGAGGGCATTTCGATGAACGATGGCTGCAAAAACAACAGAGGGGAAGAATGACCTTTGTCACTCTGTAAGTCACCACAATTCTATAACAAAAGCCCATCAAACAGCGCTGTGAAGTATTTCGAGATGCTGGGTTAAAAAATATGATATAAGGGCTTCCCTGGTGGCTCAGTGGTTGAGAGTCTGCCTGCCGATGCAGGGGACACGGGTTCGTGCCCCGGTCCGGGAAGATCCCACATGCCGCGGAGCGGCTGGGCCCGTGAGCCATGGCCGCTAAGCCTGCGCGTCCGGAGCCTGTGCTCCACAACGGGAGAGGCCACAACAGTGAGAGGCCCGCGTACCGCACACACACACACAAATGATATAAAATCATTAATGTCAAAATCTACCACTCATCACGTTCGACATTTTTAAAAAATTAATTAATTTGTTTGTTTGTTTATTTATTTATTTATGGTTGGGTCTTCGTTGCTGCGTGCAGGCTTTCTCTAGTTATGGCAAGTGGGGGCTGCTCTTTGTTGCGGCACGCGGGCTTCTCATTGCTGTGGCTTTTTTTGTGGAGCACAGGCTCTAGGCGCAAGGGCTTCAGTAGTTACAGCACGCGGGCTCAGTAGTTGTGGCTCACCGAATCTAGAGCACAGGCTCAGTAGTTGTGGTGCACGGGCTTAGCTGCTCCATGGCATGTGGGATCCTCCTGGACCAGGGCTCGAACCCGTGTCCCCTGAATTAGCAGGCGGATTCTTAACCATTGCGCCACCAGGGAAGTCCCACATTTGACATTTTTTATGACAACTCTTGAACATGTTTTCTCACCCCTGTTAGAACCGAGGGCAGAGCCCACCTCTGTTTTACCTTTACTTCCCTGCATCCTGTATAGTGCTTTGCTCACAGTAACTCCCATAAAGATGAGCTAAATGAGTTCATGTTTACACCCAGACCATCTCTAGCTTGTAAGCTACAGGAGGATAGGTTGGATGCATTTTTCATTGATGTTTTCCAAGGAGCCTAGAATGGTGCTTTGCGCTGAAGGTGCTGAATAAGTGCTGGTTCAGTCAAAGAGAAACCTCTGACACCCTATTCTTTTTAAGATCCAGGCCTCCCCCAGTGCCCTTCTCTCAACCTGGCAATGCTGAGTTGGGGCTCCTTTAGTGCCAAACACAGCTCGCTCCTGTAATATATCTGCTGAGTGTCTGTAGCATTTTGATATAATGCATTAAAACATTTCCTCAGCCAAGTGTTTTACACAACATACAATATTTTCCTATGCTAATGTTTCTTTTATTGAGTTTTTTACAAAAAAATTATCACACATTCTACAGATATTCAGCAACACTTACTCAACTGAAACACAAAATAAAATTACATAAACACCAAATACAGACATTCTCTTAAATTAACTGGAAAGAACTGTTTGTTAGTGAGGAATCAACTCCACGTAAATTGCTGTGTGGCCTCTGCATAGGGCTCTCTTTGGTCAAACGTCACATTGGTGGGGCACTTTCCAGGTGGGTCAACTCCACTGTCCCTTTATCTGCCAACCCAGCAATCAGGATAGAGACTGAGCATCCCAAGTTTAAGTTCATGGAAGAGGGCTTATATTGTAGCTCCAAGGGTCCCAAAGCAGACAGTTGCTACACCTTGTACAGTCCAAGATGAAGGCAAGTGAGGAGGGTATGTAGACTTGGCAAGAGTTACTGAGTTGAGAGAAACACTTGTTGCCAGAAGAATGGTGCAAGTGGCCCCTCCCTGTGGAAGGACCATTGTCTGGGGAAAAGGTGACTTAGAGAAGAGAGCAGATAGCAGAGGTCTGGGCATGGAGATGAAAGCATGAGGAGGAGGAGGTGTAGGGAGCAGGTCAGGTAGGAAATCAGTGAGGGGAGGTCATGTGGGGGCACCTCCATCCTGGGAATTGAGACCACAGCTTGTGTCAGGTGCTCAGGGAAGACTTAGAATAACTGCCCAAAGCTCAATCGTTATACTTCCACTTGAACTCTAAATCACACCAATTTCATCCCCCTGTGAGGTAGAGGCAAAGGGTCAAGGAGCCTAGACCTTGGCAGATAGGGTTAATAGCATTCATGCCTACGTGCATCACTTCTGATCCTTGAAATCACCCCCAAATTCATCAAAATAAGTATTTTCACTCTTAGTCAGATGAGGGGACCAAGCACCAGGAAGTTTAAGTATCTTGCAAATTGTTGCACTTGGCATAAAGGTGGAGACCCAGGGCTGGGATTCAGGTCCTCTGGCCACTCACCTACTGGTTTCCTCCCTTGTTTCCTTTATACCTCTGTGCAAATTTTACCCTCTCAGTGAAGGTGATCACCATGTATAAGTAGGAACCCTTACTCCACATCTGTACTCCCTCACCCCCATCCCTTCCCGAATACTCATCAACATCAGAAATACTAATACTTACTTGTCTGCTTATTTATTGATCTTGCTTCCTTCCCCTATTACAATGTAAGCTCAGTGCAAGCAGGATTGTCTGTTATATTCACTGCTGTATCCTCCAAACCTACAACTGCAACCGGCACGTCACCCTTGCCTAATCCTATTTGAAATGTCTGGATTAGGACTTCTGAATCATCCAGGGATCTTGCTTGAATGCAGATTCAGAGCCTGGGATAGGTCCTGTACGCTCATATGGCTGGTCTGGGGAACACTCGCCATCACATGTGGTTTTCCTTTAGCTCTGATTTGGTGGTAGGTGGAGATGGCTAAAGAAGAGGGCAGGGTGGGGCCCGAATGGAGGGGAATAGCTGAAAGGAATCTCTTATAGGTAATTTTCTATCCTCAGTAGTTCCCCTTTGATCTCACGTGCATCATGAATGTGCAATATTTCTGAATGGTACTTAAGGAATAGGTATTCTCATCCCACAGCACTTTGACAAGCACCCAGCCTCATTTCCACTGGGCCTCCCTGATGAATACGCTAGGAGCCGCATTCCTGTTGAAAACTTGGTTCAATTCCAACGCCTACCTTAAAAAACAGAAAAGCCTCAAAGGCTGCAACTAAGGGAACCAACTCTCTCAAACAGGGATTTTCTTTAGGATCTGTTTGGCAAACACGTATGTTTCTTACTTTGAGGCAGGCCATGTCAGCAGTTTAATTTAAGACATCAAATGAGAAACAATCTGTCTGGCATAACCTTTTGCCGGTGAAATGAACAGCCTCTGAGCCAGCTCCCAGAAAACACTCTCATTATCCTGGTCTCCGTGACATGGGACATATTGTCTCTTTTCTTGACTTGACCTTAACACATCACTGATGCAAAACATATTTTTAGTTTGAAAAACAGTCATCTAGAAAATAAAACCATTTCATCGTCTCAGCCACAGTTCTGAGCCTCAATGCTATTGAAAATGTGTGTTATTTGTTTGATTTGCACCACTGACTGGTTCTGGCCTCTTAAAAAATTAGGGAAATATTTGTGAGCATAGAGGTACCCTGCAAAAATTTATTCTTTCCATTCAAAACCTAAGGTTAACAAACTAAGATCAATGGGAACATGGACTCTTTGACTCTGGTCACAAAATATTCTTGGAAATTGAGGGATAAAGGGAGTTTTGTTTGGACGTAAAGACTCATGATCAAATTAAAGAAAACAATATCTCCATAACTGTTTAAAATAGCAAAAATGTGATCTACATCATGGAGAGTTCCAGTGGAATGGGGGAGGAAAATTAGAGACCATTTAGTTTAATGAGACATTTTCAGAGATGAGGAAACTGTGGCCTGGTAGGGAGACTTGCTCAAAAATATGTAGCTATAGTGGGAAGAAGCAGGACTAGAATTCAGGTCTCCTGGTTTGTGGCTAATGACCTCCCACTTCACCTACTTTCTTCCCTGTAAAAGTCCTACGCGACAGATATACTTGCACTAATTGGTGCATTGCTTATATGAGAGCCTCTTGTACCTACATCAGTTAGGATTAGCATCAACTACTATTAACAGGGGCTAGAGCAAGATAAAAATTTATATTTCACTCATTTAAAAGAAGCCTGGTGGTAGGCAGATCTGGTGTAGTGACTGCACAGAAATTAGGGACCCACTCTCCTGGTAACTATTTACTCCATCTTTCTATTGCCAATTTATGACCTAAGATAGATGCTGAAATTCCAACTATTATGTCCACACAACATGCTGGAAGATGAGAAGAAAGACAGTGGACAAAGGGGCTTCCTTCTGCTGTCTCTTTCTCTTTTAAGGTGACTTCCACAAATTTCCTCCCAACAACTTCTGCTTATATCTCACTAACCAGAACTTATATTGCCACAAGGGAGACTGGGAAATGTGACTTTCCATCAAATTGGGGTTCTATTCCTGAAGAAGAAAGAGAATATTGGTATTGGAAGGCAATGAGCTGCCTCTGTAACTGTACAAAGTATATTCATAGCACTGAAAGCCATCCTCTGGTCTAAATTTGGCATTCTTACAGTCAATACATTAGGAGTCATGATTCTGATAGTGGTATAGCAGCTTGTATTGGACTAACCATCTCACAGATAATGATTAAACTCTAGGGAAAAAACAAACACAAAAAACTTCCTGAAGTCACTGGAGAACAACCCAAAGTAGGAGCTAAAGGGAATTCAACCATTTAAAGAAAGGAAGGGTGGGGGGCAGAGTCAAGATGGTGGACAAGGAGGACGCAGAAGTCGAGTCTCCTCACAACTAGAGCACCTACCAGGCACTGGTGGGGGGCCACGGACACCTAAGGGGACAGGAGGAACCCCCAGGTATTGGGTAGGATGTGGGGTGTGTGGGGAGTGAAGGGGGAGGAGAAGTGGAGGCGGGACAGGACCGGCACCCCTGAAGGGTGGCTGGTGGAAGGGAAGGGATCCCACGCACTTAGGGGGAAACTGGGGGACCACTGGGAGAGCAGAGGATCAAAAGGGAGCATGGCCAGGTTTCCCCTGCCCACTTGGACCCCCAGGAACCTCTTGAGATCCCCAGCCTGATCCTCTGCCCACCGAGGCCCCCTCCAGCAGTGCGGGTCCTGAGGGAGTGGAAGGGAGGGAAGGGGGAGCAAAAGTTAAGGCCGGACCTCCAGGACTGGCACGGGAGGTAGGAGTTCCTACACCCAGCGGGACCCACCCACAGTTAGGGGTCCAGCAGGGACAGGGGAGACCCTGTGGGAGACAGTGGGGGAGGGGTGCAGAGGAATGGAAGGGAACACGGCCAGTGCTTTCCCTGTCCACTTAGGCATCGGAAGCATGTTGGGCTCCTGGGCCTAATCCTCTGCCCTTGGAACCTCCCTCCTGCCGTGCAGAACCCAAGCCCCGCCCCTACACCCCCAACCAGGACCCTACCTCTACACTAGGAGACCCCCTCCAGTGCGCTGGGCCTAAACCCCACCCACACACCCTCACCCAGGGCCTTACCTCCAAACTCCAGAAATCCACACTCCAGAGGCTTTCCTTTCCAGGTGCTGCCTCTCCCCTTCCGTACTGGTCCTAAGCAGCAGCCTTGCCCCAAGCTTGAACGTCGCCCCGCTGAGGCCCCGCCCCCAGGGCCTTTTCCAGCTATGAGGGTCCTGAGCCTAGGCCCCGCTCCCCTCTCAAACTGTCACCCTCCCACCCACCTAGGTCCTGCCCCACCCTAAACCCCACCCCTGCCTAAGTTCCACCCCGCCTAAACTCCGCCCCCCATAGCCAAGGCTTTTTTTTTTTTTTTTCCTCTTTCAGATTGGGGTTCTGTTTTACCTTGATTCACTGTTAATTCTTTTATATTTTTAGTTTTCCTAATAAATCTTTTATTTTTCTAATTTTATTTTATTCTTTATATTTTGTTATTGTTCTCTTCTTTTAGCTTCTTTCCCCCTCCCCCACCCCTTTTCTTTTTTTCTTTTTTCTGTTGTGGTTTTATTTTACCTTGTTGCAGTTGTTTCAATTATAGTTTTATTTTTCCTAATGTAATTTTTATCTTTCTAATTCTATTTTGTTTTTTATTCTTTGATATTGTACTGCTCCTTTTTTTCTTTCTTTCTTTCTTTTCTTTTTTTTTTTTAACTGCACCACGAAACTTGTGGGATCTGGGTTCCCAGGACAGAGGTCAGGCCCAAGCTCCTGTGGTGGGAGCTCTGAGTCCAAACCACTGGACTAACAGAGAACCTCAGACCCCAGGGAATATCAATCAGAGTGAGGCCTCCCAGGGGTCCTCATCTCAGCACCAAGACCCAGCTCTATCCAACTGCCTGCAAACTCCAGTAATGGACAACTCAGGCCAAATGACCAGTAATACAGGAATACAGCACCACCCATCAAAAAAAAAAAAAAAGAAACAACAAAAAAATAAGTTACAGATGAAGGATCAAGGTGAAAACCTACAAGACCAAATAAATGAAGATGAAATAGGCAACCTACCTGAAAAAGAATTCAGAGTAATGATAGTAAAGATGATCCAAAATCTTGGAAACAGAATGGAGAAAATACAAGAAATGTTTAACAAGGATCTAGAGAATTAAAGAGTAAACAAACAATGATGAACAGCACAATAAATGGAATTAAAAATACTCTAGAAGGAGTCAATGACAGAATAACTGAGGCAGAAGAACGGATAAGTGAGCTGGAAGATAAAATGGTGGAAATAACTGCCAGGAAGCAGAATAAAGAAAAAAGAATGAAAAGAATTGAGGACAGTCTCAGAGACCTCTGGGACAACATTAAGTGCACCAACATTTGAATTATAAGGGTCCCAGAAGAGGAAGAGATAAAGAAAGGGACTGAGAAAATATTTGAAGAGATTATAGTTGAAAACTTCCCTAACATGGGAAAGGAAATAGTCAATAAAGTCCAGGAAGCACAGAGAGTCCCATACAGGATAAACCCAACAAGAAACACATCAAGACACATATTAATCAAACTATCAAAAATTAAATACAGGGCCTCCCTGGTGGCGCAGTGGTTGAGAGTCTGCCTGCCGATGCAGGGGATACGGGTTCGTGCCCCGGTCTGGGAGGATCCCATATGCCGCGGAGCGGCTGGACCCGTGAGCCATGGCCGCTGGGCCTGCGCATCCGGAGCCTGTGCTCCGCAACGGGAGAGGCCACAGCAGTGAGAGGCCCGCATACGGCAAAAAGAAAAAAAAAAAAAAAAAAAATTAAATACAAAGAAAATATTAAAAACAGCAAGAGAAAAGCAACAAATAACATACAAGGGAATCCACATAAGGTTCACAGCTGATCTTTCAGCAGAAACTCTGCAAGCCAGAAGGGAGTGGCAGGACATATTTAAAATGATGAAAGGGAAAAACCTATAACCAATATTACTCTACCCAGCAAGGATCTCATTCAGATTTAATGGAGAAATCAAAAGCTTTACACAGAAGCAAAAGTTAAGAGGATTCAGCACCACGAAATCAGTTTAAAAAAAAATGCAAAGGAACTTCTCCAGGCAGGAAACACAAGAGAAGGAAAAGACCTGCAAAAACAAACCCAAAACAATTAAGAAAATAGTAATAGGAACATACATATCGATAATTACCTTAAATGTAAATGGATTAAATGCTCCAATCAAAAGACATAGACTGGCTGAATGGATACAAAAACAAGACCCGTATATATGCTGTCTACAAGAGACACACTTCAGACCTAGGGATACATTCAGACTGAAAGTGAGGGAGTGGAAAAAGATACTCCATGCAAATGGAAATCAAAAGAAAGCTGGAGTAGCAATTCTTATATCAGGCAAAATAGACTTCAAAATAAAGACTATTACAAGAGACAAAGAAGGACACTACATAAGGATTAAGGGATCAACCCAAGAAGAAGACATAACAATTGTAAATGTTTCTGCACCAAACAGATGAGCACCTCAATACATAAGGCAAATGCTAATAGCCATAAAGGGGGAAATCAACAGTAACACAATAATAGTTGGGGACTTCAACACCCCACTTTCACCGATGGACAGATCATCCAAAATGAAAATAAATAAGGAAACACAAGCTTTAAATGACACATTAAACAAGATGGACTTGACTGATATTTATAGGACATTCCATCCAAAAACAACAGAATACACTTTCTTCTCAAGTGCTCATGGAACATTCTCCAGGATAGACCATATCTTGGGTCACAAATAAAGCCTTGGTATATTTAAGAAAATTGAAATCATACCAGGTATCTTTTCCAACCACAATGCTATGAGACTAGTATCAATTACAGGGAAAAAACTGTAAAAAATACAAACACATGGAGGCTAAACAATATGCTACTAAATGACCAAGAGATCACTAAAGAAATCAAAGAGGAAATCAAAAATTACCTAGAGACAAATGACAATGAAAACACGATGACCCAAAACCTATGGGATGAAGCAAAAGCAGTTCTAAGAGGGAAGTTTATAGCAATACAATCCTACCTCAAGAAACAAGAAACATCCCAAATAAACAACCTAACCTTACACCTAAAGTAATTAGAGAAAGAAGAACAACAACAAAAAAAAAAACCCCAAAGTTAGCAGAAGGAAAGAAATCATAAAGATCAGATCAGAAATAAGTGAAAAATAAATGAAGGAAACAATAGCAAAGATCAATAAAACTAAAAGCTGGTTCTTTGAGAAGATAAACATAGTTAATAAACCATTAGCCAGACTCATCAAGAAAAAGAGGAAGAAGACTCAAATCAACAGAATTAGAAATGAAAAAGGAGAAGTAACAACTGACACTGCAGAAATACAAACGATCATGAGAGATTTATTACAAGCAAGTATATGCCAATAAAATGGACAACCTGGAAGAAATGGACAAATCCTTCAAAAAGCACAAACTTCTGAGACTGAACCAGGAAGAAATAGAAAATATAAACAGACAAATCACAAGCACTGAAATTGAAACTGTGATTAAAAATCTTCCAACAAACAAAAGCCCAGGAACAGATGGCCTCACAGGTGAATTCTATCAAACATTTAGAGAAGAGCTAACACCTATCCTTCTCAAACTCTACCAAAATATAGCAGAGGGAGGAACACTTCCGAACTCATTCTACAAGGCCACCATCACCCTGATACCAAAACCAGACAAAGATGTCACAAAGAAAGAAAACTACAGGCCAATATCTCTGATGAACATAGATGCAAAAATCCTCAACAAAATACTAGCAAACAGAATGCAACAGCACATTAAAAGGATCATACACCATGATCAAGTGGGGTTTATCCCAGGAATGCAAGGATTCTTCAATATACGCAAATCAATCAATGTGATAAACCATATTAACAAATTGAAGGATAAAAACCATATGATAATCTCTAAATGCAGAAAAAGCTTTTGACAAAATTCAACACCCATTTATGGTAAAAACTCTCCAGAAAGTAGGCATAGAGGGAAGCTACCTAACATAATAAAGGCCATATATGACAAACCCACAGCCAACATCATTCTCAATGGTGAAAAACTGAAACCATTTCCTCTAAGATCAGGAAGAAGACAAGGTTGTCCACTCTCACCACTATTATTCAACATAGTTTTGGAAGTTTTAGCCACAGCAATCAGAGAAGAAAAAGAAATAAAAGGAATCCAAATTGGAAAAGAAGAAGTAAAGCTGTCCCTGTTTGCAGATGACATGATACTATACACAGAGAATCCTAAAGATACTACCAGAAAACTCTAGAGCTAATCAAAGAATTTTGTAGAGTAGCAGGATACAAAATTAATGCACAGAAATCTCTGGCATTCCTATACACTAATGATGAAAAATCTGAAAGAGAAATTAAGGAAACACTCCCATTTACCACTGCAAAAAAAAGAATAAAATACCTAGTAATAAACCTACCTAAGGATACAAAGGACCTGTATGCAGAAAACTGTAAGACACTGATGAAAGAAATTAAAGATGATACAAAGAGATGGAGAGATATACCATGTTCTTGGATTGGAAGAATCAACATTGTGAAAATGACTACACTACCCAAAGCAATCTACAGATTCAGTGCAATCCCTATCAAACTACCAATGGCATTTTTCACAGAACTAGAACAAAAAATTGCACAATTTGTATGGAAATACAAAAAGACCCTGAATAGCCAAAGCAATCTTGAGAAAGGAAAACAGAGCTGGAGGAATCAGGCTCCTAAACTTCAGACTATACTACAAAGCTACAGTAATCAAGACAGTATGGTACTGGCACAAAAACAGAAATATCAATGGAACAAGATAGAAAGCCCAGAGATAAACCCATACACATATGGTCACCTTATATTTGATAAAGGAGGCAAGAGAATACAGTGGAGAAAAAACAGCCTCTTCAATAAGTGGTGCTGGGAAAACTGTACAGCTACATGTAAAGGAATGAAATTAGAACACTCCCTATCACCGTATACAAAAATCAACTCAAAATGGATTAAAGACCTAAATGTAAGGCCAGACACTATAAAACTCTCAGAGGAAAACATAGGCAGAACACTTTATGACATACATCACAGCAAGATCGTTTTTGACCCACCTCCTAGAGGAATGGAGATAAAAACAAAAATAAACAAATGGGACCTAATGAAACTTAATAGCTTTTGCACAGCAATGGAATCCATAGACAAGACGAAAAAACAACCCTCAGAATGGGAGAAGATATTTGCAAAGGAAGCAACTGACAAAGGATTAATCTCCAAAATATACAATCAGCACATGCAGCTCAATATCAAAAAAACAAATAATCCAATCCAAAAATGGGCAGAAGACCTAAATAGACATTTCTCCAAAGAAGATATACAGATTGCCAACAAACACATGAAAAGAGGCTCAACATCATTAATCATTAGAGAAATGCAAATCAAAACTACAATGAGATATCATCTCACACCAGTCAGAATGGCCATCATCAAAAAAATCTATAAACAATAAATGCTGGAGAGGGTGTGGAGGAAATGGAACCCTCTTGCACTATTGGTGGGAATGTAAATTGATACAGCCACTATGGAGAACAGTATGGAGGTTCCTTAAAAAACTACAAATAGAGTTACCATATGACCCAGCAATCCCACTACTGGGCATATACCCTGAGAAAACCATAATTCAAAAAGAGACATGTACCACAATGTTCATTGCAGCACTATTTACAATAGCCAGGACATGGAAGCAACCTAAGTGTCCATCGACAGATGAATGGTTAAAGAAGATGTGGCACATATATACAATGGAATATTACTCAGCCATAAAAAGAAACGATACTGAGTTATTTCTAGTGAGGTGGATGGACCGAGAGTCTGTCATACAGAGTGAAGTAAGTCAGAAAGAGGAAAAAAATACCATATGCTAACCCATATATATGGAATCTAAAAAAAAAAAAAAGGTTCTGATGAACCTAAGGGCAGGACAGGAATAAAGACACAGATGTAGAGAATGGACTTGAGGACAAGGGGAGGCGGGAAGGGTAAGCTGGCATGAAGTGAGAGAGTAGTAGTGACATATATACACTACCAAATGTAAAATAGATAGCTAGTGGGAAGCAGCTGCATAGCACAGGGAGATCAGCTCAGTGCTTTACGACCACCTAGAGGGGTGCGATAAGGAGGGTGGGTGGGAGGCTCAAGAGGGAGGGGATATGGGGTTCTCTGTATGCATATGGCTGATTCACTTTGTTGTACAAAAGGAACTAACACAACACTGTAAATATCCGATAAAGATATTAAAAAGAAAGAAAGAAAGAAAAGAAGCACAGTCATTTCATGAGATCTACTTTTACATGGGTTTTCCCTTGAGGGGACTCCTCAGTCCACATGGTACCAGGGAGATTAGAACCTGAGAAGAAAGCTTCTGTCTATAGACCTGAAGGGGTAGGGAATGGTCCAAGAGATCGGCAATTGAATGGGAAATCCTGGAAATGAAACAGCCTCATCAGAATCTGCATATAAACCCTATGCCAATCCCTGGCTGACTCCTGTTCTGCACATACATGGGGAAGGCTATAAAGAGACCAGTTAAAGCAACAATTGGAAGGCTGAAAAGATTAAAAAGATATTTCAGCTCTGCCAACACAGGCAAGAGAGAGTTGAGAGTTTAAGTCCTTCAAAGTTAGAGGGACTTGGCTATTATTTTTAAAAATAATTTTCACCTCTATTATTTTCTTCCTCTTTGCCTGGGATTCAAATTGCACATACATTAGGCCAGTTGTACTACTTGTCAGTGAGACGTTTTTCTGCCCCCCCCCAACTTTTTTCTCTCCATTTTCCAGATTAGATCATTTCTACTGCTATATATTCACATCCACTGACCCTTCTGCAAACTCCATTTGCTCTTAAACCATATTCCATAAACTTTCTGTTTTAGGTATTGTACTGTTCAGTTCTAGAATTTCCATTTTTTAAATGTAATTTCTGTTTCTCTTTGGAGATTCCCCATCTGTTCACTCATTATGACCACTCTTTCTCCTAATATTTGGGCATATTTATAATAGTTTCTTTAAAGTCCTTGTCTGCTAATTCTAATAATCGTGTCATATCAGGTCTATTTCAACTGATTGATTTTTTTCTTGAGCATGAGTCAGATTTTCCTTCACATATCTATTAGTTTTTGATTGTACACAGGACATCGTAGATCATGTGCTGTAGAGATTCTGGCTTATGTTATCTTCCTTTGTTGATTTTTAACGATTTTTCCATTAGGTAATTAGATTATTGGCTAATGACCTTGAACTTGTGGAGGCTAGGTTAGAGAGAAACACAGATCTCTTTGTTAGAGAGAAAATATAAATCACCAATGGCAGGATTGAAAAGGGGTATCATTATACAGCTTGCAAACATTAAAAAGATTACAGGGAGTTATAAACAACTTTATGGCAATATTCTATAACTCAGGTGTAATGACAAATATCCCTGTGTTGTCTTGATACAAGAAAAATTTCACTGGGGAATTCTTTTAACTATTTAAGAAATAAATAATACCACTTTTACATCCTCCTTCAGAAAATAGAGGGACATTAAGAGGCTAGAGTATACCAGAAGAAAATAAAAGAATCTATATGATCATATCAATCAATTACAAAAAATACTAAAAAAAAATGTTCTTTAGGATGGAGAAAAATGACATTAGAAGAAGCAATAGATATGAATAGACATTAAGAAAAACACTTGACAAAATTCAATATCCTTTTGTAATAAACACTCTCAGCAACCTAAAAATAGAAGTGAATTTTTCAATCTTATGATTGGCATCTACAAAACTCTACAACTAAGATCATACTTACTGGTGAAAGATTAAATGCTTTCCCCTAAGACCACGAACAAGGAGGTCAGCTCTCATCATGTGTATGTAATATTGTACTGGAGTTCATAAGCCAGTGCAATAAATCAAGTAAAAGAAATAAAAGGTATAAAGATTGAAAAGAAATCAGCATTGTCCTTATTATTGCAGATTTTTTTTGGATTAAAAAATCCTCAGAATCTGCAAGGCAGCTACTAAGAACTAATAAGTGAATTTAGCAAGGTTGCTGGATACAAAGACAATGTACAAAAATAAGTAGCACTTCTATATACTAGCAGCAAACAAGTCAAAAATGAAAAAAATTAAATTCCATTCACAGTAGCATCAAGGCATAATATACATAGGAATAAATTTAATGAAAGCAGTATAAGACCTCTACTCTGAAAGCTACTCTGAGTTGCTGAGAGTAATTACAGAAGACTGTAATAAGTAGAGAAATGTACCATGCTAATGGACTAGAAGACTCAATATTGTTAAGATGTCAATTATCCTCAAATTTATCCAAACACTGAAATAAGAGCCCAATTAAATCTCTAATGGGCCCCTAAAATGGCTAAATTTGAAAGGCTGACAACATCAAATGCTGGTGAGGATGTAGAGTAATTAAAACTCTCATTCATTGGTACTGGTAGTAGTGGAAAATGGTATAGCCACTTTAGAAACCAGTTTGAGAGTTTTCTTATAAGGACTATGTTTATACAAATATCCTATGACTCAGCAATGCCACTCCTAGGTATTTACCCAAGCGATTCCACTCCTAGGAATATATCACATAAAAAGAGTTACAAAAATGTTTATAGCTCCTTTATACATTAGTCAAAAACTGGTAACATCCCAACTGTCTATTAAGAGGAGAAAGGATAAATAAATTGTGGTATATTTATACAATGGAATACTACTCAGCAATGACTGATACACACAATACGATAAATCTCAAAAACAGTCATGTGAGGGAAAGACATTAGACACAAAGAATATGTGCTCCATGATTCCATTTATAAGATATTCAATAACAGGCAAAAATAATATGCAATAGAAATCAGAACAGTGATTGTGGTGGGGTGAGGTGATAGGGGAAATTTCTGGGATGGTATACACACACACATACACACATAAGTGTTTATATATGTATACACGCATACATTGTATAGCTTGTTTTATATATATTATATAGCTTGTTTGAGATATTTGTTACAAAATCTACATATTTGTCAAAATGCAAAGAACTGTACCTTAATACATATGTATTTTATTGTAGGTAAGTTATGCCTCAATTGAAAAAAATGTGACTTTTTAAACCAGGAGTGCCTATCAGTTGGGCATCTGTTTTGGTCTAAGCAGGTACGGTAAAAGTCCTCTTATCAGCATAGTAAGGACAGCTAGTTGGCCACTTACTTTTAAAAGCTTATTAAAAATCATTTAAAAACATATATGTACATATATTTTTTCAATATTTTACTTTTAATATAAAAACACACACATATATATATATGCATTCATTTGCTAATCTTTTGATGTTGAGCCAAGGCCTTTTTTCTTTGATTTGTGTTCTACACTGTCATTCTTGAATAAACCATCTCCATAACGTATCTATGATTTCTAGTTTCAATTTCTTTTAAAAGCAGTAATAAATTAAATTCATTTTTGAAGCAATCTAAATGCAAAATTCCTCCAGGTTTTAATAATTTTTCCACATTCTACATCTTGTGTGCCCTATAACTAACCTGAAAGATTTCTCTTGTGCCTATCTTTTCATCTGAATTTCCAAAGCATTCAACTTTGTTTTTATAGCAGAGGAGAGAGAACTCTCTTTTTCCCATTCTTATTTCACTGGTTTACACAGTATTTAATTTAATTACATCATCACAATAACCATACAATTACATAACCTTAATAACCATACAGTTACAGATCCCTGTAATTTCTCATTTAAATCCAAGACAATGGCCTCCTTCCATACAAAAAGATGTAATAACGTCATAGGAAGATAAAGGGCTAAAGTCACAGGAAGATGAAGGGAAAGAAAGCTCTGTCTTTTTCATCAATAAACCTCTTACAGGGTCTCTCACTTTCCTTGCCCTCTTTACATACCTTTTTACCCACGAGCTATGATCCACAGTGAAATTGTGGCAATCCTCTCAGGCCTTTCCTGTCTATGTTCTTTCTTTTATCTGAAACGGGAAGGCAAACATTGGTTTAAAGGTCTTTACAACCATTATTTCCTAAGTAGCCAATAAACATATGAAATGGTACCTAGTTTTTTAATATTCTGGAGAATGCAGACTAAATCATGATAAGATACCACTACAGGGCAATTGGAAGCAAACAGGTGCTCAATAAGAATTTCCATACTCTGCTGGTAGAGATGTGAATTGGTTCAACAGCTTTGGAAAATGGTGTGGCATCACCTAATAAAGTTGATGATATGCAAATAGTAGCACTTCCTCTCCTAAGTATGTATCCTGTGTGCTTGTGTGCACTATGACACTTGTACGAGAATGCTTTCGGCAGCAGAATTTTTAACTGTCCCAAACTGGAAACAAACCAAATGCTTTTCAATAGTAGAATGGCATTTCCACACAATAAAATGGATGGATCCTACAAACACATTTCATCAAGTAAAAAAAGAAAGTTACAAAACAATACACACAGTATGATTCTTTCATGCAAAGTTCAAAACCAAGCAAAACCAAACTATATTTTTCAGGAGGCATATAGGTGGTACAAGAAAAATAAAAGCAATAAAATTATTTCTATAGAGGCCAGGAGAGTGATTATATCTGGAAGGAGGGAGATGCCTGGGCTTGGGGAGGGGTATTTGAGGGGGGCTTCTAGGGTGCCAGTGTTGCTCTATTTCTTAAGTGGTGCTTGTTTTGCGATTTTATTACAACTGTATGTGCATGTGTTATGTGTTTTTCTCTGTTATATTCACAACAAAATATTTTAAAACATGGAGTATTTTACGTAATTCACTTAATTCTCCGTCTCTCCCCAATTCCATGTTTGGGGATTACTTTCTTTTTTTTTTTTGCGGTACGCGGGCCTCTCACCACTGTGGCCTCTCCCGTTGCGGAGCGCAGGCTCAGCGGCCATGGCTCACGGGCCCAGCCGCTCCGCGGCACATGGGATCCTCCCGGACCGGGGCACGAACCCATGTCCCCTGCATTGGCAGGCGGACTCTCAACCACTGCACCACCAGGGGGGGATTACTTTCAAATCTATCATTAATCCTTGGAGGCATGAAGAGCCTGATCAATAATTTTCTTAGACTCTTTGGTTAATTATAAGAATGAGGTATAGCTAGGAAGAAATGGGACAGTAACATTCAACAGCAGCCACAGGAAGAGAGTAAGGAAGTGGACTAAACATCCATTAGTATACATGTGAGCAAATTCGGTCATCTGAATTATCTAATAACAAGGGATGTCAGTAACTTAATTTTCACATTAAACCCAATTATTTAAGTTATCTATGAGTGTGTTTCCCAGTATTTGCCTCTCTATATTCAACCATGAACCCTGAATAGTAATCCATCTTTTGATTTGGAATCGAAGAAACACTAATAAAAGCTTCATTGAAATCCAATTATCAAAGATGTCTTTTTTTTTTCACTTAAGCCAGAAAGTGAGCCAGTTGCAAGATGCTGCTTAAATTACAGTAGAATTATTTGCTAACAAAATTAAGGTTGCTGAGCTTTCTCCATTAATTTTGGTATTATTTATAAAAATCACCCTTGTCAGTAGCCACCAGGCCCATCAAGGCAGCATCTATTATTTTAATAACAATTCTTTTTAAAAGCCCTCCTTTAGTCACTGATTTTTCATTTTTGATTATGTTAATCACTAAAAACTCCAAGGAAAAAGAAGACTAAATAGATTGCACTCAGTAGACGTCATTTATGATTGTATGGTGTATGTGAGCACATGAGCGTACACACATACACACGCACACACATACACACATAGTCACACCATTGAAGATTTCAGGCTAGAGAAAGGAACTCAGTGAGTGCCCATCAGCCTGGTCTAGTCATGAATCCTCATGCCACTCGACATGATGCCAAGCTGTGGAAAAAGTACAAGAAACATCCATCCGTTATGTGGTGAGTGAAAGAGTTGAAATAAACACTTGCCCTTCGAATGTTTCTTTTTTCTTGGGCTGATGACATCCATACATAGTTTTATTAGCCAAGCAAAATCACAGGAAAGGAGAGAGGAGATGATTTTAGTTTTCTGAAGTTTATTTCTTGGAGACAGAAGATTGCATTTCAGGGACTGAGGAAGCAATATTGATACATTTGTATCTAGTACCTCTCTCAAAAAACTGGGATTAATATTAATAAGCATAATGCCCAAACAGGAAACAACCTAATATCCACCAATGGTAGTATGGGTAAATAAATTGTGGTTTATTCATATAATGAAATAGATAGACTTGACCCTGCCTGTTCTATTTCAGCTATAGATTATCACATTATCAGACAAGCCTCTGTATTATTAAAAGGTTTTGATACCAGATTTGTGTAATTAAAAATGAAGTGATAGTTCTATTTTTAGTTTTTTAAGGAACCTCCATACTGTTCTCCATAGTGGCTGTATCAATTTACATTCCCACCAACAGTACAGGAGGGTTCCCTTTTCTCCACACCCACTCCAGCATTTACTGTTTGTAGATTTTTTGATGATGGCCATTCTGACTGGTGTGAGGTGATACCTCATTGTAGTTTTGATCTGCATTTATTTAATAATTAGTGATGTTGAGCATTTTTTCATGTGCCTCTTGGCCATCTGACCCAGCAATCCCACTACTGGGCATATACCCTGAGAAAACCATAATTCAAAAAGACACATGCACCCCAATGTTTATTGCAGCACTATTTACAATAGCCAGGACATGGAAGCAACCTAAATGTCCATCGACAGATGAATGGATAAAGAAGATGTGGTACATATATACAATGGAATATTACTCAGCTATAAAAAGGAACAAAATTGGGTCATTTGTAGAGACAAGGATGGACCTAGAGACTGTCAAACAGAGTGAAGTCAGAAAGAGAAAAACAAATATCGTTTATTAACACATACATGCGGAATCTAGAAAAATGGTACAGATGAACCTATTTGGAGGGCAGGAATAGAGACACAGATGTAGCGAAGGGACATGTGGACACTGCAGGGGAGGGGGAAAGGGGGGATGAATTGGGAGATTGGGATTGACATATATACACTACCATGTATAAAACAGATAGCTAGTGGGAACCTGCTGTATAGAGCAGGGAGTTCAGCTCAGTGCTCTGTGGTGACCTAGATGGGTGGGATGGGGGAGAGGTTCAAGAGGGAGGGGTTATATGTATATGTATAGTTGACTCACTTCCTTGTACAGCAGAAGCTAACACAACATCGTAAAGCAACTATACCCCGATTTAAAAGAAAAAAGCTACTTTCAAATATTAAAAAAAAAGAAGTGATAATGAAAGGGCCTCCCACTGTTTTACAAAACGGTGTAGTGGTCCTTTGATTCCTGTAGTGGTAATGACATGACAGGTGTGCCAGAAGAATTCCCACAGCTGTCTCCCTGCCACATGGACAGCTGTTCCACTTAAAATTCCAATGATGGTTGGATAGAAACCAAAGAGTTACGCAACACTATGCTCCCAGCACAGGAGAAAAGAAAGGTGAGACAAGAATGTTCTCCCACTTCTGCCACCTGCTTAGACATGGGATTGTGTAAACTCTGTGTCACACAGAGCTAACCTCCACTACCAAACAGGTAGGGAATCTTGCATCTAGGTTTAGCAATTTTGGATAATCAATCAGTTTAAACAAGGTATAAAATTTTCTTTAAAAAATTAACAAAATATTTGATACAAACTAATTTGTTACATATGAACACATTATGAAGCATATTAATAAAGCAAACACTGGTGAATCCACACTTCAACTAATGAAGTAGAACCTGCAGATTCAGTTGAAGCCCTCCATGTGGTCCCACGCCTGCCCACCCAAGGGTAACCACCACCCTGAAACTGTGCAGTTGTCACCTTTTCCTTTTTCCATTTTTATTACTACACTGTGTCCCTAAATAATAGCTTATTTAATTTTGCTTGCTTTTACTGGATTCTAGGGTAGAACACACTCCTGGTTGTCCTCCGTCCTCTCAGGTTATTCTGTGTCACTCTCCTTTGAAGAGTTTGCTTCCTCTCCCTGCCTTCTGAATTTTGGAGTGACCAAAGACACAGTCCTTAGACTTGATTTTCTATCTAAAGTAATGGATGATGACCAGAGATGACGATTTCAGACCGGCTTATGGTTTGAAATGCCATCTGTATACCTCTCCTCAGAACTGAACTCCTATATCCAACTGCATACTCAATATACTCATTTGGAAGTCTAATGAGCATCTAAAAATTAAATCATCCAAAACTGAGCCTTTGATATTCTCCTCCAAAATCTTTTTTTTCTTCTTAAATGGAAACTCCATTATAGCTTTAAACACTGCCGTTCCCTTATTCTATTTTTTCTTCTGCAAGATTAGATATATTGGAAAGTTTCATACTGTGTCCCATGTGTCTTAACCTCTCAGTCATCCATATGGAAATTATCCACGCAAAAGAAGAAAAGCTTTTTTTTTTTCAATTTTCCTTTTAGTTTACTCACATCTACCTTTCTGTTTATAAATTATCCCTATAGCTGAATCTTTTCTACTAATGCCTTTCCATTTTAATGGTCAATTATATTTTGCATTTCTAAAAATTCTATTTAGCTCTTTTAAAAATATTTCTGTTCATTTTTTGGCAGTTTTTTTTCTTATATATTATAAATAATTTTTAATATATTTGAATATATCAAACATTTATTCCGAATTATCTATCTTAACATTTAATATTAAAGCCTTTGAGGATGTGGGTCTATTGTTTGTTTTTTCTGTTGACTTGAACTAATGTTGGCTTACCCCTGCTATTCTCTGTGATTTAGACTGTGAGTTCATATTTGCTGGCAGGCTATTTGTTTTTCTTTTGAGGCTTCGGATGATTTTTGTCTGCTTTGTTGGGCAATGAGCACTCCTGAAATGAATCCTTTTAAAAATAAAATTACAAGCGATACAAACAATGCAAATACCATAGATTCAGAAAAACCCATGTGAATGGTAGCCAGTGGCCACTTATTTTCAGAAGAACCTTTTTAAAAAACAATCCATGAATAGCCAAGGCTGAAAATGGTAATTTTTCTTATTGTCTACCTCTTCAACTTTTGTTTTGCTTTGCTTTATTTTAGTTCACTCTTTATAGAAGGGTATTGCCTTTCCTATTTGTGCTCCCTCTAATAATTACATCTACTGTGCTCCGCTACTATGGCTAGTTTTTAAGACTGTCTCCTTGCTATGCTATGAGCAATTGCAGGATGGGAATGAGTTTTATTTATCTTTAAATGCCCAGTGCCTGGCACATGTTTTTTACTCAATAAGTTTATTTATTTACTTTTGAGAAAATGAATAAATGGCTAAGTAAATGAATGAGGGTTTAGGGAATGGTACTTTAAGCGGACCACCTGTTTAAACCCTTGAGGTTTTAATCTTATCTCAGTACTCACTGACCAAATGCAAATCTCCTAAATTCAGTCTTGTTTATTATTCTGGGTTCACTGAACCTACATAAAGTCTGCAGTGAAACACCCAAGGACACGGACCGCTGCATGCATCACACCCAACCAGCATAAGGGAGGCCATTTATTGTCTCTAAAATAAAACAAAAGACACTGTGTTTTCTTTCTCTTTTATTGCAACCCATTGCAAGGTCAAAAGATTCACAGAAATATAGAAACTCGAAACTGGATGAATTTCCTTTATCCACTCAAAGAGATGTTAAAGACAAAGGACCAAAATTTTCCACCACAGCAATGTATTTCATAGTCTTTATTCTGAAAATACTGTTGACATTTTGGAGAGGATAAAAAGCCCTGCATTAAACATGTTCACATATATTTATGACATTCTAAGCAAAAAAAGAAACTATATTGCCCAGAAAAATCATTTTAAGCCTTATTTCAAAGCATCTAATGAGAGTACATTCAAAAACCATCACAGGATCATTCAAGGTGATGCTTTTTCTGGTTGTTTTTGTGATTAATGCTTTGAGGCTGGATGTGATGTTTCTACAGATTCCTACAAACACACCAAAGCAGTTTTCCAGGTTATGATGCATCAGGCTTTCTGGATTAGTCAACATCTTAAAGAATAAGTGCAAGTCCCCAACCCACCCCCACCCCCAAGCTAAAGCATGTTACAGTGCTGTACTTGAGATTCAAACAACGCAACATTAAAAAAAAATTGATTACACACTTCTGAAACCATCTGCCAACCAAACTGTGACATTCCAAGGATTATCACAACTTTGAACTGAAATGGCACCATCTATATCATCGATGGTTCTCCTTCCATTTGTCTTTTTTAACTATTTAAAATATAGTGTGACATATATAAAAATTAAACTTTTGCTTATTCACTCAAGCTACTATTACTTTACATATTGTCTTATAAATTAGTTTTGGATTAAAAATCAGTTAAAATATTGTGAATTAAGACAGTTTTCAGTAGTGGGGAAATGAACATGAAGATGATACAGTTCAACGTTTAAGAAGAATAACAGTTTGTTAATAGTGAACAGCTTTTTTTTCTTACATAAATTTTATTCCCTTGAAATTAAATTAGTAAGCCATTTAGTGATGGAAAAAATACTCTCGGTGCTTAGTGACTGGATTTTCCAAACTGATTGGGATTAAAAGCAAAAACATGCCACATCAGAAACAGGTTGACATAATCAAAGGAAAGTTGTTTACACAAAAAGAGTTATTATAAATAAGTGAATGGCATTTGAATGTAAAGCTATTTTTCATTTCTTACAGCTCGTATCATTTTAGCAACACTGGGACTTATATAAAGTGAATCTCAAATCTTAGCATATCTGTTAAAGACCAAAAAACACTTATGTCCACATTGGGAAAGAATAAATAGCAAACTCACAAGTCAGGGTTTTGTATATCTAACTCTACTGTGAAAGACAATCACTCTTTAGCTTAAAAAGCCTCCCTGCTGTCTTGATTATAAATCTAGACATAGGAAAGGTTATTTGAGCCTGAGTCCCCAATATGAATTACTAGTAAAGATGTGTGAAATCAAAACATATATTCATTGACTAACAGATACTGTCTAAACTGAAAACTGGCAATCTTTAATTAAACAAAGAAATGCTTATTTCTGACAAGTGTAAACAGAATCTTAATGAAAAGATTTTCTAATTTTTCTTCTTAACTCATACATTAACCAGCAACAGATCTTTGCCATAGCATAATAATTATTCAAAATATGATAACATGCATATATCCAAAAAACCTGTTCTAAAGCCCAAAGCAAAAAAAAAAAAAAAAACTTAATAGAAAGATTGTCTACTCATATCTCACTCATTAACCTTCTATTAACGTGACTAGCCCCAAATCTCAGAAATATACTTTCATAATTACCAAAATTAACAAAAATAATTAAATGATCTGTAGAGTTTTTTTTTTAAATAACTGCACACTAGTAATTACATTGGTGGCTTTAATGTGGATAATGCTAAGATTAGCTCCAAATATCATGAAAACATATCCAGACCAGTTACTATCCATTGTATTATAAAAGCTAATACAATGTTAACATGAAACTCAAAATACTTAGTACTCAACAGAATTTTGTACAATAATGAATAATTAACGTTTGTGAGCTGGTCAGGGGAGTTCAGATTGTTGCCTCCATATGAAAACTTCACAAAAGGTTTTGTCCTCTATAGTCCCTAAGTCGCCCACCAGACAAGCAGGTTGGGCCACCTGTGGGGACAGTGAGCTAGGCAGAGTGACGGTGGATGCCATGCTCCCTGAAGAAAGGCCCCTGTGTCAGAAAATGATCTAGAAAGAAAGTGCTGTGGGGTGTGTGTGTGTATGAGAGAGTATGAGAACCTATATGTGTGTACGTGCTTGAAATCTTGAAAAGTACTGCTTTCCGGGCTTCTAATTAGCGCAACGTGGCTCCTTTCCGGTCATCATCAGTAGAATCGCACAATTCTTTCCCATCAAAAAAGAAGGCAGTTGCCTTCATTTGGGGGCATCTCCAGTGGCAGTCATTATTAGAAGCTCAAAATAATGGATCCGTTTTTTTTTTTTTTTTGATTCTACAGCAAAAAAAAAAATATATTTTTTTAGAGAAATAAGCCTTTGAACTTAAAAACTAAATGTCTGTGCCTGTCAAAATCGTTATTTAAGGAAAAAACCAGCTCACCTGGGAACAAAATAGCAATTAAGCTTATGCTACGCAGTATGCAAACGAGACACAGATATACACACTCGGGTACACATGGAGACACGGGACAGTCAAAACCTTTGCAAGAGATCACCCACCCCAACTCTACAATTCCTCTCCGCCCTGCTGGCTGATCCACATGGACCCAAGCATGGGCAGGGCTGTCAGGAGGAGGCAGCAGACATGTTGGGGGTCCAGCCCATCTGGTAGGCTCTCTCCAGGGTCCTCTTGCAGTCCTGAAGGACGGTGCTGAAGGTGATATGGGGGTACTGCTGCACCAGCTGCTCCACCGTCACTTCACTGACCTGCAACCACAAAGAAGAGCCACGGTCACCCACAGGGACCACTGAAACCACCAGCCACCCACGCTCACTGGGATGCGCTTTCCATGGCACCGGGAACCCTTGTCTCCTTCCTTTTCAGCAGTGTGACCAATGCTTCGTGAGAAGACAGTGTCGCTTTTTGTGTGACCTCCCTGATTTCCTAAGTACTACATTCACCCTAAGGGATTTTCTGAAAAGACATGATATCAAGAAGTTAGTGTTTTCTAGACGCATAGATAACTGTGACTTGTCAAGATCTTAACAATGTCCATTGAAAATGGAGTGCTTGGGAGGTGAAGCAGCAGATAGCATCCTAGTGTGCATTTGACTTCATCATCCACCTGACAGCTTTTTTAGGAGAGAACTGTAGATTGGGGGAGAGGATACACAGGATTCTGGATAGAAGTGTTGGGGAAAATGTTTATTTTTCTTCCCTTTAAACGTTAAGGTATTGCAAACTTCAAGTCCCTTTGTGGAAAGGGCTGAATTGGGAAGAATCAATAATTAAAACATACATGGCTGGCAGGTCAGGGATGGCCCCGATAGACCTTAACCATCAAAGATACCACTTTGATTCTTGATTAGACAAGGCAATCAGACAGGCCTAATTAAAACTAACACCTTTACAATTGCTGTGCTGTGAAGGGATTAATTTGTCAATTATTTTTAAGCTGACTGCAGTTCATATCACAAAAGTAGACAGCTTCCTTCATCCTTTAGATAAATAAATGATTAACCTAAGAACCGCAACTTTTAGGTAGCTTTATTTAAAATCTTTATTGAACACTTGGCATTTTCAAATACATCAATATTTCATTTATACTGGGTAAGCTGGTCTGAAAGAAGGTGCTGGTGATACACATTTTTGTGCTCCCTCTCCATGTCTGTCCACTATTGAAAAAGATCAGGACCACAAGGAAAAACCTAAAACAACATCAAACCCTTGCTGTTTGCTTTGAAAGCACGCTTGGGAGTATGACGACCATGACATTAAGTCATCTGCACTTTTCTGAAATAACATGGTGTTTTCTGGGTGATTTGGTAAACCATGTTATATATAATCTTTTTGTTATATTTAGATTTGGTATTTCCACATTGCACTGATGATACTTAGTCTTTGTCAGCATTTCTATTCAAGACTTTCTTGTATTAAAATCAATTTTAATTCCAAATTCAACCAAGCCATGCAGTTAATTCTTTTTGTGATATAGATACAATGTATAACATTTTATTCACAAAAACACAAAATAATTTTGAAAAAAAAGAAAAACCAATATACAAATTAGAGTTGAGAATATCAATTAATGATCTTAAAAGGAGTTCTAAGCAATATAATTTTTGATTTTTTAAATTTCAATTTCTATCCTAAATCTTGCTTGAGTTGAGGCTGCTTAGAACAGTACACTTAGAAAGTCATGCATCATCTAGCCATGCCTATCTCTCTAGTATATTTTTGATACTAACCAGTCACCTGACCTAATTTAAAGTTATCAAGCTGTCCAAGTTCCTTCTGGCCTCAGGATCTTTGCACATGTTGTTCTCTTTATCTGGAATACTGTTAAATCCACTTCCACCTGAATGTCCCCTTCTCATGCTTACTCCACCTTATTCTTAGTTCTTAGTTCAGTGTCATTTCCCCAGGGAACGTTGATCACTGCCCTCACTCTGCTCCCCTCCCCACATTAGGTAAGGCTTCCAGGTTATTCACTCTTCCAACACTGCCTACTTTTCGTTCATGGTACCTTCAAAGTTAGTTAATAATTGCTTTGTTTAATGTCTACTCCTGTTCCCATGTAAGATCTTACAAGAGCCATGATCAATTTTGTATTCATGAGCCAGGCCTACTTCTCAGTGAATGAATGAGAAAACAATGACAAACTATAAATAAAAAACAGAAACCCAAGAGCAAGGCAAAGCCAGACACTAACATACTAATCACAACATACTAAAGACCAACAATTCCCAGAGGAGCTTGTATTCAGCTCAGGAATTCCCTCCTTCAGGAAACCTTCCCTAAGCAAGCTATCTCCCCATGAGGTTGGTCTCAGTACACCTTCTCTGTGGACCCATGGCGGGTAACTGAAAGGCTTGTCTCTTATTTAAGCACTCTCACATTGTGTTGCAATCATCTCTTTACTTGCCTCTCTCTTCTACCTGAACCAAAGTCTGGGGACCATAGACTGCCTTTTATCTTTAAGGCTATAGAGCTGTATACAAAGTAGAGAAGAAACATGACAACTGTAGTTGACTTGAGAGTCAACCAGGCACAGGTTGGAATCCTGGTTTCACTTTACAATTTGGTTTCCTCAACTGTAAAAACTGGATAATAGTACTGATGTCACAGGACTGTTACAAGGATAAAATAATATGCCTAACACTGTGACTGACATAAAAAGGTCCCCAAATGGTAGCTCTTATTAGTACAGCTGGCGTTCAGTTAACGGTCATTCACTGAGTTAATTAATGCTATGGTAAGGTGACCAGTTCTCTATAGTGATGCTCAATATTGTTCAACTTCTGAGATATTTCAGAAATAAACCTTGATAACATAAGTTGTAATGCTCAAAATAAAATCATCGCAGGATAAGAAGTAACTATACACTATTGATACTATGTATAAAATAGATGACTATTGAGAACCTACTGTATAGTTCAGAGAACTCTACTCAGTGCTCTGTGGTGATGTAACTGGGAAGGAAATCCCAAAAAGAGGGGATATATGTATACATATAGCTGATTCACTTTGCTGTACAGTAGAAACTAACACAACATTGTAAAGCAACTATACTCCAATAAAAATTAAAAAAAAATACTTCAGATACAAGAAGAATCTATTCTATCTTAATGCTCTCTGGAGAAGAGTTCAGAACTTTTCTTAGTAATACAGTCCAGGTTTTAAATATCTACTTTCAGGAAATCCTCCCTCTTCTTTACCTGACATTCCCCAGGCTGTTGTTAGGTTACATTCCACCCTCTAGCCATGAACAAACCCAGAAGGATGCAGGTCCTTCTAAGGGACAGATGAAATCATCTGGTCAGAGGACTTTCAGAAAATCTGCATCGAATTGGAAAGGAAGTAAACATGGCCCAAATCACTTAGCATTCAAGGAACAACTAACTGAAAAATAGACGAAAAACGGAGGGAGAAGGGAAAACATTTAAACCCACCATAAAGATGGGGCCTGTCTTCTGCAGTACATCTTTTCTAATCTACACATAGGCCTGTACAAAGTTTTATACTGAGGGTTGACAGGCATTTCGTTTTGGAGGTCCAATTTTTAAAAAGTGAAAATATCACTAAGTGATAACTGTTTTGCAAGAGGAGATATAAAGTTCACCTTAAGCAAACTTGATACATGAGATATGGATTTATGAAGTACATAAATTAGGAGATAATTGTTCACTTTAGCAAAGACTTTCACGGTAGGGTTATTTTGTCAGCTCTCTTAATGTGTTTTATATTCCTTTGATTTACCAAAATTCAATTTACCTATTTCTGTTGCATAAGGTAAGGTCCACCTATAGCTAAGAATATAGAGTGTGTTAGATCTCTGGCTTTCATAGGTTATGGGCAAGAACAGACAGTAATTTGGCTTTGCATAGCTGTATGAAAAACGTTACAGGTAATCCTCCATGGATATAATGTGTCTTCTAAGCAATCTTTTTGCTAACTGTGTTAGCAAAACAAAGCAGTAGGGAAAATGCAAATATTCCATTTTAGAGCTTTGTTGGGTAGAAGCTATCCAGGGGAAATACATGTACTCCCACTAGGGAAGGTTCTATCTTTTACTTACAGTGTCTCCTGGCGATATGGTGTGACAAATTTTATACTGAAGTTATTTTCATTTACTCCTCAGAAGTATAAATTATGCTCACCTCTTTGTATAGACTCCATAAGTGCTTTGGTGCCTCAGAGAAAAAGTTGGGTGCAAGACACCAGGAGGGTCCAAATCATTTTAAATCGTTACGCCTACATACACATTTCTGCAGACATTTTGTCATGCAAAACTCCACTTGCTAGAATGAAAAGAACCATTCTCTGTTCCAACTCATAAGATGTATGTAATATAAAAAAAGGAACATAAAGATGAATTTTAAAAAGTTTCCCCACGATCCCTGGTTTTCTGTAATTTCTTTTTAACCTGCTGAAAACTATCAATGGCAATCCTTATATTACACATGAGATTTGAAAAATGCAGAGTATCTTCCTAAAGAAGTATGCAGTAGTGTCATTTGAAGAAATTACTGTGATTAAAGGGGGAAAAAAGCATGTACCACAGGTTTTTTTTTTTAATACGTGAAATACAGTTCTCTCCAAAGACTGTATAGCACTAATTTACATTTTCAAAATTATTATAACTCTTTTTAAGGTAATAGCAATTTGTCTGGTATTTTAATCTATTTTGAGCTAACATCTATTAGCACTTTTTGAAAATGTGAGGCAAGCTGCTATGCAAATTAAGGTAAATCATACTATAGTTTCATCCTATTGCTGCTGCTACTATAGAAGCGTGAGGAGAGATCCTTCAGAGTTTCTGAGATTCAGTTTAACCAATTTATCCAGACCATCACCCTGTTTCTTCACCTCCTTATTGACACTTGCCCCAGAAAATTCCAGAAAGTGCAAGCCTAGGCCTGAATTATCTCCTCAATAATACCTATTGTTCAAAAAATACAATTTCTAATGGAATTTGCTGCAGAAACCATTTATGTTAAGTGATTCTTATTTCCTCTTTGACTCTTGTTATAAAATAGAACATTCTTCTTATGTCGGGGGGGAATATTTGACATCTGAGTACATTAAAACCACACTTGAAAATATAATGAACCACTTAGGGACTTCCCTGGTGGCGTAGTGGTTAAGAATCCACCTGCCAATGCAGGGGACATGGGTTCGAGCCCTGGTCTGGGAAGATCCCACATGCTGCGGAGCAACTAAGCCCGTGCGCCACAACTACTGAGCCCACGTGCCACAACTATGAAGCCTGTGTGCCTAGAGTCCATGCTCCACAACTAGAGAAGCCACCGCAATGAGAAGCTTGTGCACCACAACAAAGAGTAGCCCCTGCTCGCTACAGCCAGAGAAAAGCCCACGCGCAGCAACAAAGACCTAACACAGCCAAAAATAAATAAATTAATTTATAAAAAAGAATATAATGAACGACTTAAAATCATCTTTTTTTTAATGAAGAAAGTTTCTCTGCAAAAAGTGGACACTATTTAAAATACCACAAGCAGGGCCTCCCTGGGCGCAGTGGTTGAGAGTCCGCCTGCCGATGCAGGGGATACGGGTTCGTGCCCCGGTCTGGGAGGATCCCATGTGCCGCGGAGCGGCTGGGCCCGTGAGCCATGGCCGCTGAGCCTGCGCATCCGGAGCCTGTGCTCCGCAACGGGAGAGGCCACAACAGTGAGAGGCCCGCGTACGGCAAAAAAAAAAAAAATAAAAAATAAAATACCACAAGCAATAAATGTATTGCATTTTTCCTAGACCATAAGTTCCTTGACAGCAAGGAGGATTTTAGTCATCTTCTTGTTTTCAGTCCTATACACTCTCTCTGGCACATTCTCATCCCATTAGAATATAAGCTCATGAGAGAGGAGTTTTTGTTGTTTCTGTCCACTACCAAACCCCTAGCAGCTAGTGAATGCCTGGCACATAATAAGTATTCAATAAATATTTGTTGGCTAAATTAATATAGTAGTTGTTCTATGAGTGTGTATTGAGGAAACAAAAAGGCACCAAATAATATTAATACCCAGAAATCATGGAGATAAGCTCACCTTGTTCCCAGGGCATTTAGCTATGGTGGTGGCAGTCTCTAATGTCTTGACATTAGGGCAGCTCCAAACTCCTTTAATCTTCCGAAGTTCACAACCAAGGTGATTGTTTCTGCTACTCTCCTTTCTCTTCTTTCCATCTGATATCACCGGGTGCCTCCTTCCAGATACACCTTGCCTGGGCTTTCCAATAATTTTGCACAGGAGACCAAAGCAGCCCGTGATGGTGGTTCAGCATCATGAGCTGGTGGTCACTGGGCCATGTGGCTGTTGGGCAGTGCTCAGGAAATGCCTAGGCTATACTTCAGATTAACTGATGGCAGCCTTCCTACTGGAGATGCGTGACACACTACACTGGGTAGGTGACACTGAGAAACATGCTGATGGTCACTGCACATGCGCCAGTTTCCAAAACTTTGCGAAAACCCACATGGTTCAGAAGATTTCATACTTCAGCCTTCAGCATCCAGTGCCCTGCTCAGGGTAGCAGACCCAGGAGGGCCCCACAGAAGATTCTGAAGTTTTGTGATATTTAAGGTTCCTTCTGATGTCACAGTTGTCTGGTGACAGGCGGAACTGTGGGCAGATCTCCTGACTCAAAACAATGCTATTTCCACCCTCTGACTTCTTGGGCTTCAGCAGTTCTACATGTCTTCACTGTTTACCCAGGGGCTGGTTTTTGGTTGTTGTTTTTCCTTGTCATAGTGGTATCTGGCATTTGTTGTCCCAGGGAACATGTAAACAATACTCCAATATACAGTATAGTCCCAGACAAGGAAAAATTCTCCAACTAAAACTGCCTCATGCTCTCTACCGAGAGACACTGTACTCATCAGGATTAGGCTCTCATGTGCTACGGGATAAATCAAACGCATTCTTCAGTGTGGTTTATTTTGGCAAAATACTTGAAAGTAATTTATTAATTTTTCAGCCTAATGACCAATAGGCAAAATAAAAGTATGTCCCCATTCCAGTAGGGATGGAGGAAGAGGGCAAGGGAAAAACATTCAGTGAGCATCTACTATTTTCCAAGCATCTAAGCATTAGTACCACTGATTACAGATGAACTGTGGCTCATACAGAATCAGTATTTCACACAGGGTCACACAGCTAGTAAATGGCAGCCAGGATTTGAATCTGGGACCCTGCAACACAGGCGCTCTCTGCCCTGGGACACATTGCCCTGCACACAATGCGATGCATGAAGCGTCAGACTAGGGCCTAGCTGAGCACTCACTCAGTGAAACGTCCACTGACATTCATTTTCCAGCTAACATTTAAAAAGTGATGGCGGTTTACATGTAAATACAATTCAAAGTCCTTTACAAGCTCTTCAAAGTGGCTGCTCTATGGGAATGTAAATTACAATAGATCTCACTTGGCCTGGGGAACATTCTGCTGTGGAACTGTGGTTGTGGAGACTTCGACACATGATGGAAACATGACGGAGCTGTAGGACTAACAAGGGGCCTTTTAGCAGGGCACCATGCCATAAACTGGCGTAGCTTTCCCTCCAATCTTCTACCCTTCAAAACGTTTTTCTGTGTCCCAGAGGTAGAATGGCCAGCATGACAGAAATGGTCCCTGCCCTCTTGGTGTGGGAAGATGGACAATTACAATAACAGCAGCAAGGCCTGAGAAGTGCTTTCTAGGGGAAGTACAGGTTGCTGTGGACAAAACTTAGTAGCTCCTGACCTCGGCCAAGAGGGCTGGAAAGGGCTTTCCAAAAAAAGTGATACTTAAGGGGACTCCTGAAGGACAAGGAGGTATCGGCTTGTGTACCCCATGCACTAAATATACACATATTATTCAGGGGAGAAAGGAAACCCGCTCATGAGCTAGAATGAAACAAATAATCTGTCCTTCACTTTGTAAGCTTTGTAAGGCAATGCTTCTCCAGCCCACCTCACAAACTCAAGGGTATAACTGAAGTAAGTTCTTGTTTCCAATAGCACTGCTCTGAGGACAGGGGTGGGTGGGTGCAAAGCAAAGGCCCCCCCTCCCTTTCTGCAGGCTGGAAAAGTAAGGAGCCCACAGTAAGTCTGTGAAAGTGTCGCAAATAGCACAGTCAACTCCTGCGTCCTAATTCAGGGCTCTTGCCCTCACGCTCGTCTGTCACTATTCACAGACTCCTGGGCAACGCCACTCACTGCTAACAGCCCCACAGGCTGACTCCTGGGCAACATGCCTCCGGAGTCGGCCTCCCTCTGCGCTTCTTGGCTCCCGGGACAGTGTGCTGGCTGTCCGTGGGACCTGGCATTCACCAGGTGCCAGCTGCTTTCACCAAGTGCCCACTGGCCCCAAGATGGGCATGTATTAAAACGGATAAAATAAGGGTGACATGAATTTAGTAATACCTCAAATTTGCATGTAAATGAGATGAGTCATCTAAGTGCAGTTTAAAATATTGTAAATAGGACACTAAGAAGAGAATAAAAGAGCAGACAATGCAGTGATGTGGCCAGGACCCTCACAGCCAACCACATGCACTGGGCTCTCCGCAGGCCAGGGTAGATTTCTTTTATGATTCTCTTTCCCTCCCTTTGCAGCAGGACGTTTCACATCCCTGTTTGGGTGACATACCCCATCCGGCTAATGTTTCCCTATGATCAGAGCAGGGAGGTCCAGGACACCAGGAATCTGGCGCCACTGTTACAATCTCTCACCTCATCTCTTTCCCTTCAGCTGCAAGCCTAGCGTCCCAGCAGCCAGCAGCTCCACAGGCAGAAAGAGGCTGCAGGCGGACCCACAGGGAAGGCAAAGGCTGGTGAGGGCTGTGGAATGACTCTGGGCATGAGTGGAGCACCCAGCTCCTTTTCTCCACCCTGCAGGCAGCTTCACGTGCCTTTCCTTCCCGCTTCCTTTCTCCACACTCCACAATGACTCATATGTAACAAATGATCAATCCACGTTTACTGATGTGGGATGAATTAAGCTGTGTCAATAATGCCCCCAAAGGAGAATCATTTAAGAGTTCTTTGGACTTCATCCTCAGAAGTAGCCAAAGAATTCGAGGGACAGTTTGCCCCAGAAAACCTTTTGCAGTTATTGAAATTAGGGTATAACTAAGAATGTTCAGAACACCACACACACAGTTTAGGTTGTCTTGGTATATAACTCATAGGGGTGGAACAGCAGTGATTGTAAAATGAAAGTAATTAACCTGAACATGCTCTGTCTGGGAGGACTAAGGGGAAGCAGGTGTTCAGCCTCCGAAAACGTTTCTCAGTGGATTTCCTATGAAGTCAAAGTGTCTTGGATTTAACTTTGAAGTACAAATAACGAATTTAAAAAATTAAACTGCATCTGCAACCAAGAATACAAACAAGAATACAGTGGTTCTCAGCCCAACTGCTCATTAGAATCACCTGGGGATCTCTGAAAAACCCCAGTGCCCAGGCCATATCCCAGACTAAACGTAACCCAACCTTGGAGGAGTGGGACCCAGGCATTAGTATTTTTTAAAGCTCCTAGGAGATTCCAGTGTGCAGCTCAGGCTGATTGAAGAGCTCCTAGAGAGCACAGGTGGTTTCTGCACTTGGGAATCTGAAACCAAGGTCTGAACTACCATCACTTACAGGTAACAAGTACCCACCCACCTCCCATGCCACCCACCACATTAAACACTGAGTCAGGGGTTCTGGAGGAAAGAAGCTGTTGCTCCTACAGCTTGTTGGTCCATCTTGTTTCAGATATTCATCACTGTCTGAAACAAAAGGTATATTCTTTGAGTGTAGTAAAAACAGACTGGTTTCCTGTCCTTCCACCTTGGCCTTCCATCTCCAGTAGGGCACAGCCAAAGGAGGTGGCCACCTGACCTTCCCAACAGCTAACGGAGAGAAAGATTCCCCTAAACCCAGTTCACACAAGGACGTAGTGCTTCCTCAAGGACCACTCAAGAGGTGGAAGAAGAGGGCACACATAACTGAGTAATATAATTTTTAAAAGAAAATGATTATCTTATTGGAGCCTAAAAGCCACCTGCTAAATTATGGGCATCAGCTGATTATAGGACACCCATAATGCACTATGCCTCATGCATGAACCTCATACCAAGAGCCTGAGGCCTTTAAGGATGTATTTTTTTTATATATAGAGGTAAGAAATATTACTTTTGGGTGGCAAAAAACTCATCTAAAAATCCCAAAGTGTAGAAGGAGACAGACACTGAGAATGCAATGAACCTGACAGAGGCAGGCTCATAAATTCAGTCAACTTTGTCAAAGGCAGTCATTCCATTTCAGGATCTGCAGTGACTGGAAGTGCCATGCTCTGTCAATATCACAACAGGCCTGGATTCATGCTGTCTCTTTTTCATGAAATGTGGGTTTCCTGTTAACACTAGCATTGCTTCTGTTCACTTGAATTAGCATGGTGAGAAAGCTGCAAAGAACCTGGGAGGATGGAGATCACAGAAACGCCTGCAATATTAAGTGAGAACCGGGGCTCACCAACCTGAAGCCTCTAATTAGAGATTAGTGTGACAGGAGTTCAAAAACTAGACTGTCAGAGAGAAAAATTAGTGACATTTTCATTCCCTGTTTCACCAAGTGATCCTTCACCCAGAAGGATGTTTCAAGCCAATTGGAAGCTCCAGGTACACAGTATTCCATAGGACGTTCTGAGGCCACAAACCCATGGAATTGACCCATCGTGCAAGTCTGTACATTTTTGGTATAGATTTGCATGTGCAGTGCAGGTTAGAACCAAAATTGACATGTGTGGGACACCAGGATGGAGAAAGCCACTTGGGGAGTCTTGGTGGTGCTCTAAATGATTCAGTAAAAGACTATTTGAGAAAACCTGGGTCCTAATAAGATAATTAACACCGTCACTAAGTGAGCGGTAAGTGTAATGTATTTACAGAACACATCTGCGTGTTTCTAAATTAAACTTGCAAAGTTAAGCTAAAAAACACAATTGAGGGAGAAAACTCTCAGAACCAAAAATTATGTTTTCTTTTGTGCGTAATGGCTTTCTTGATTTCAGTTTTTATTTTCTTCCATAAAGTCTAGGACGGTGGTAATTACCCGTGGACACCTGACGAAAAAGAAATCTCTCTAAAATTGAGTCTCCATCAGGTAGAATTTATGGATTTGACCTGTTTCCTAAAACAAGTTTATTAGCAGCAAAAATGTATTCTGTATAAAAGTGATAAATCCATAAATTAAAATTTAAAAACCTGAAAATAAGTGATATTTTTGGCTTTCAGAAGAGAGACTCTACATAAATCAGAGCATTTCAGGGTTAGGCTCTGAAGGATGCTGAGTCCCGTCACACAGCAGACGTCTGAACTCTGTCCCTGACTGACCTGAACCCTTAAGGCTGCACTCAGAATTCCCCAGCTACAGGAAACTGGTATTAAATCCAAGGTGTCATCTTTCTTATTTATTTCCCTCCGTCTAGATACTTTTTGTTACCTATCAAATTATTCAGAGGCAGTGGGATCTAATGGTTTTCAAACTTGCTTTTGGCTGTACAATACTTCTGCACACCAAAGTAGTAAGTATACAAACCAAATAAATAACCGGATAAAGCAATATAAGTGGGGTTGCTCTGGCTGATGTTAGGTACAACCAGGCACCGCGGCCTCTTAGCCACTCTGTCATTCCTAGAGGCTCTGAGGAACCTCCTCGGAACCTTGGGGCCACACAGAATGCAGATGAGAAATAACCCCCAATCCATCTATCCATCATCCAACACATATTTGTTTAGCATCTGTTACGTACCAGCCACTGTGGTAGGGCCTGGCAATATAACATAGACTAGAAGCCCATGGATCTTATATTCCAAGGAGGAGGGGAGTCATGGGGATGAGAATGTAAGAATTCACCACCACTACAAGTAAGAGCTAATGTTCACTGTTTACTTCATGTAAGGAATTTTACACATATTAACTCACTTAATCCTCTCAACAGCCTAGGAGATAGCTGCTATTTTTATTTCCACTTTACAGATGAGGGAACAGAGGCACAGAGAAGCAGTATGGGAGGTGGAGACAGAAAAGCCAGGAGTGTGGCGACATTGGAGACAAGAGAAAAGCATCCTCGCTAAGGAGGGAGTGGTTACCATGTGGATGCAGCTGCTCAGAGATGGAGCAAGTTGTGGTCAGAGAAATGGAAACTGGATTTGGTGACACAGGAGTCACTGGTGACCTTGCAGAACAGAAAGAGAGTGTATGGAGTGGTGAAAAGTAAGGACAACTGTTCACAGTCAGTCCTTTTCAGGAACTGAACAGTCGAGTGCCAGAAAGATAAAACTGTAGAGGACCATAGCTGAAAGCCAGGTGGGACCAAAGTGAAGTTCTTCATGTAGAAGAAACAGAATCGCGGGTGCCGCTTTTGAAAATTAATTTGCAGCCTGATAGCACGATAACTGCCCATTTACTTGTCTGTCTTCCCCAGCAGGCTGCAGGCTCCATGGGGTACGAACTCTATCTCGTTCACTGTTTTTTTCTGACCTGTCTCCTATTACAGTTACTGGAACACAGTAAGGAGCTCAATAGATATTTCTTGAATAAATGGATAAAATATATAATAAAAATTGGACGCTGGGGAAGGAAGCTTAGGTTTTCTCTTGAAAAACTACTTGCCAAACAAAGTTTTCACTAGACCCAGCACGGCGGGCCCCGGTAACCTGCTGCTGAGTGGCTGGGCCTCGGGGGCGGGCTGGCCCATTCCTTTCCACGGAGCCACAGTCCTCCAGTCTCCTGAGCCTCAGCAGGCTGTCCTTGTTTCTACTTTGTGAAGTCAGGTGCTTCGGAGTTCTGGGATCTAATCTGAGCTCCATTAAGAAGCTGCTGTTACCTTTTCTATTCCTAAATTAGAAAAATAATATGATCCTGCAACCTAATTCTTTCTTATAATTACTTAAGCCAAATCAAAGTTCCAAGGAGATTATTTACTGCAAAGCAATGATGCTCCAGGGAGCCTTCAGGCAAAGACCAACGTAACATTCTATTCACCCCACAGCATTTGGGGAGCAGTAGGCCCCTCCTGCCTCCTTTTTAAAACAAACAAACAAACAATTTCACTATACATCCATCCCGTAACAGAAGTGAGCAAAACATAAGCAACTACTTGCACACTCCCTTAAAAAGTTCCAGGGAGATGCCGTTTTTCTTGAAGAAACAAACCAGCCTGGAACTGACTGGCGGTCAGACTTGCTGAGTCTTACTCTTACTTACTCTCTCTGTTCACAGAGCCCTGCTGATCTCTAGGTTTCTTCTTCCTCTATAAGTTTCACTGTAATTTAATGGGTCCTAACTATTAAAAAATAAAAATGGATCGTATTTTTTTTTTTTTTAAGAATTGCGGTCTAAGTCTCAGGGACCTAGTTTTCTTTGGAAGATCTTAGCATGTGAATTTATATTCATGGCTAGCATATATGAACTAGGCAGTTCATATCATGGTTAAGTATCAGATAGGATTCCAGAGCAGCCATGTATACATGAATAAATAATAATGATAATAATTATAATAGTTGACATTTACTGAGTGCTTACAGAGTACATGACATTAGGCTAAGTGCTTTATTGCAATATCTCATATAATCTCATAACAACTCCCTGAGGTCAATATTACCCCCATTTTTCAGATGGTAACACAGGCTTTTAGAGATTAAGTTGTCCAAAGTCCCACAGACAGTAAAGTGAAGGACGTAGAATTTGAAAACGTAGTGGTTTGACACTAGTGCTCACCAATTTAACCTCTGTCATAAAGACCACACCAGTGTCTCTTGCTTTATTACTTAAATACAGGAAAGGCCTTTCAGTTACCACTTCGTAGAAGTTTAGGTGAGGAGGCCTGGAAGAAGAAGTGATGGGAACTTAGCTAAAATGAGGTTGAGAGATAACCTCTGAATTTCAGCTGATGTGTTTTTCCCTGTTTCAATTACCAGCAATAATCAGGAGAGGGTTGTAAAAATGTGTTTTAAAGTATTCCTGTGCGGAAATCACTGGAAGAAACTGTTTTATCAGCAAAAGGAACAAGATGCTGATACTTCAAGTGAAGGACTTAAGTGCAGATTTCAGAGCCCCAGCCATACTATCTCCCCATTTTTCATCTCCCCTTTCTCTTGGCACGCATGGCATTGGGGGCTGTTAGGGCAGTGGTTATTGTCTCCCATGATCTATAGGACTGCACGATCTGATACAGTCAGACCACTCCTGTCTTATTAGGAGAGAAAGTTTTGTTTTGTTTTTTTCACTTTATTTTCTTTGATAAGGCATACTTTGCAATATTCAATTTTGGCCATGGGCAATCTGGAAACAGCTGTGGATACATTGTGGGGAGAGGGGAGTCCCTGCAGGTACGCACTTTGTTTCATGGCTGAATTGCTACCCAAACAGTCCTAGACACAGTGCCCCACAAATTATTATTGCCTTAAACTGATTTTTCCAGTTAGTTCTGTATATTAGTTACAGAGTCCTATATTATTTTCCCCATAGGGCTTTCCTGCTCATGATTCCTAAACAAGCTGATAAAAACTCCATTTTCCCCACAGAAATCTTTACGTTGTTGAGGCTTTCTCTTGCCCTAATTACTTCCTGAAAAATGCAGTGGTCAATTCTTCCTGAATATTTTTACATTAAAATGGGCACATAAAACTTGGCCCTTGAGATTTTAAGGTTGCAAAGCAGATTCCTGGCTTTAAAGAGCGGACTGGTTGCTATTACTTGCTTTCTGTATTGACTTCTCATTGACTTGATTCAATCTCTCTACCATTTCAATGAGGAACTCTGTGCAAAAACAAGGATTCCTTATGACCTGAAGAAATCTTTTCTTATGAAAAAAATCATGTTTCATTCCTCCACTAAGTACTTCAGGAATTAGGCCAGGTGAGGAGAAAGGTCTTGGCAGTGGCAGTTTGATGAGAAATGAATTAATTTGATTATTTCCATGGTGTGGATCAATAATAGTCAGCCTCCACAGAGGCCCCTGGCCTGAAGGCAGCTGGATAGTCAATAGGATCACACAGAGGTGATCTCCTCCCCCAGCAGCCTCTCTGATCTTTTCTGGGTGGACTCTTCACGCCTGTGTAATTCTAATTTATGTCAACTAGAAATCAAAGAAATTCCAAGAGGCTTTGGTCATAGGACATTGGGGTGGACCTTTCAAAATCTATTTATGTCTATTCCTTAAGTAATGTGTCCCCCACAGCCCTCCTGGCGTCTCTACAGGCCAAGGAGAGGTAGCTTCCCAGCAGAAGGGCTGCTACCTGCTCTGGGCAAAGGCAGAGGAACGCAGTTAGGTAAATCAAGGTACCCTTTCTCCTTCCTATTGACAACTCCGCAGAAACATAAGAACTAATAAGCATTTTAAGCAAAATGCTTTGCCAAGAGTGGCTCCCTCAATAACGCTCTTTGATGATACCCCAGACGCTGGCATTTTCAAATCAAACGAACAGTGTATAAAATTAGTTCTGCATGAAGTTAAAAAAAAAAGTAGAAAGTGAAAGGGAGCTTTTAAAAGCTCCAGCACTTCTTCATCCAACTGCTTTTCACAAGGGTTTGGCATTTGAGAATTGTTACATTTATGATGCTATTTGCTGCTCATAATTCAGGCCCTCTGTCTCCAAACTTCTGTATTAACACTTGCTGCAGAGGTTTCCACCGTGACATTTTATCACTGAGGTTTCCCAAACCAGCCAGGCTGCCTCTGGTGAGGTCTGGTTTCTCAGCCAATACCACGCCACGGGGCTTCCTCCCTTTTCATCAACCCTGTTACCCCAAACATTTTTCGTTAACATTGAACATTGCATTTCCATTTGCCCTACAGCTTTCCCAGGAATTTTTTTTCTTTTTGTCCTTTTTAGTTTTGTTCTCCATCCAAACTGCCATGTAAGAAGTGAGAAAAATATCATATTAGTAGAAGAAACAGATCTGTATAGAATCTAGAATTCACTGAAGTTGTGAAAATGATTTCTATGACCAAAGCCACTGACTGTCTGTAATTGTGGAAAGCAGAAAAAACATACTGCTCTTATTAGACAGTCCTGTTGGTTATACAAGTAGTTTTAACTAAATCACCAAATAAATGCGTGTTAAGTTGATAGGTGATTTCGGGTCAACTCTAATTCCCAAGGTCAAGTAAGCCTTTGAACAGTCTTTAAGAATATAAGTTCACCCCAATTCATCAAAGCTGTCTCACACAGCGTTTTCTTCTCTGGGTTCTTACAATGCACTAAAGTTTAGGAGATTAAGTGGCGTCGGCTTCAAAACCGAAAGTAATGCCTCTAACGTGCTTATCCATCCAGCAATTGGAAAAGCTACTCAAACAGGGGCTTCTTAATGCGCTTCCTAATTTTACAAGTGTGTGGGGAACACTGCATTTGTCTAACCGCTGGAGGACTCCTTCCTAGGAGTCACCAATGTTGCAGCCAAATTTACTGCTGTTTAGCTTAGACCCTGACTGATAATCTATATACATGTTGCTTTCATCTGCAAAGAATACATTTAATGTTTCTTATCTGTTCTTTGTCTACCTAATGAAAATGGGAGAAAAAGAAACAGAGGAAAAACACTTTTTTTCCTACAACAAATACAATGCATTTCGTTATTTAATTCTTCAGAAGCTCAAGTGAGGAAAAAAGCAGACATTTGGTATAGCTTCCAAATCAAATATAAGTGGCCCCAAATGAAAGAAAATATGATTAGCCTTCAATATTTCTGAGAACCCCAGAATTGCAGGACACGAACCCTGGGACACACAGATGTCACAAACCCCATCTCTCTCCAATGCAGGGATCCCACTGGCAACATGCCTGACAAGGGGGCTAGTTGTGGAAACCAGTGAGGTCTCTTGCCCCTTCCCTTAGCTCCAGTTGGTGTGCAGAGGGGAAAGAGAACTCAAATGAACAAGTTTTTAGTGGTTAGCAGATTAGGTTAAGGTACAGGGAGAAGAGTAATAGATCCAAATTAATTTTGTTCTTTAATTCTTTGTTGGCACAGATGATACTGTGAGACAGACAATGGCTCTTTGTCTCTGTATCCTAATCGTAATTTCACTGTTTCCTGTTTCTGTTCTTCTATTCTTTCTCCATTATTTTTCTTATCCTAGCCACTAGACCACCAGGGAGCCACATCTCCATTATTCTCCTTAATACTTTCTTTTTGTTTCCTTACCTATTTGAATTGTTTTATCTTCAACCCACCCTTTTCTCCCACTGCCAAATCTTTCTTCAGCATTATGCCTGGATCAGTAAGTTGATTCCAAATACACTGTCCCACAGAGGCATTAGTTTTCCTTCATAAAGTGTGTTGAAAATGTAACTATTGATATATTTATGTCGAAAATAATAATCTTAAATTTAAGTGAGAAAAAAGTAAAAGAGCAACATCTTCTTTAATCTGAGTTCATTTCTTTCTTCTTTTTTAAAATTTCCTTTCAAAATGGCGGGCAATACAGTTTTTTTTCTCATTTGGAAATTCAAATATCAAAACACAGGTTAATATAATGATGATAATAAGAATAATCATTAACACTGAGCATTTTATATATAACAAGCTTTACTCTAAGGGCTTGATATATGTTCACTCATTTAAATGCTCGTAGCATTTCCACGATTATCATCCTCATAGTAAACGACGAAACAGAGAGGTTAAATAACTGCCCAAGATGACACAACTAAGTGCAGAGCCCAGATCTGAACCTGAACTCTGGCTGTGTCCATGTCCTCGGCTACTACTAACTTCTTTTCTTTGCTACTCATATCTTCCTTTGAATCTTGATAACTTTAAAATCTGGAGACAGACAGCATAATACAAATGTCAAAGACAGAAGAGCTACTCACGCTAGATCTCCAACCAACTAAATCAACCCGTAGGCTTTTAAGCGCAAGGCTTTACGTGCACCGTGTGTGTGGTTTGGAAACTTCTTCCGTCCTAACAGAACTTCCCGTGTTTGGCCCTGAGCTGCCTTAAGTCTGAGGATGCCATATGGCAGGGCTGGGCCATGCTGCACCAGGCTGTGGTCGGACGGCTGGGTGCGAGAGCCAACGGGCTCTCCGAGCAGCAGGCTGGTTGGAGAAAGGATTCAGAGGCCACCTGAGGAAAGGGCTAAAACCCTCAGGAATATTGCTCATCAAAACCGCCTTCTGATCCCATTTTGGACTAATTTGCATTTAGGTAGAAAAGGATCCATTAGCTAACTGAAAATTGGCAAAATGCTGGTCAGCAAATATGTCTGGAATAATCTTCTGCATTAACTGGAACACAAATTTCTACAATTCATCTCTGAAGGTGAAGCTGATCTCAACAAATCTAAAGAGTATGGACTAGAAACATGGTGACTTCTGAGAATGGTTGTGGCTACAAAGATACATTTTGAATGCATACATTTTGGCATCCTTGCTTAGGTAGTTCTCATGTAGCAATTCCTTCTGGTGAAGCTGAGAAGCTCTGCTGTCACTGTTTAGTGTTTCTAGAACACTCTGCCTACTGTGGACCCTTTTATCTGTTTTCAAAGAAGTCATTTTAAAGTGACAGGGTTAGTAGCAGTGTTAGGTTAGTTAGTAGTGAAATCTGAGGGAGACTTGCAACCCCTGGGTCTCCGCTGTTGCTTAGTAACAAAGTCAGTCGGTTTCTAGGCTGGGCTTAGAATATATAATAAAATCTCTCTAAACATAACTAACTGGCAAAAGCCTAGTATAAGTTGGGATTGTAAAGCATATGGAGAAAAGAACTAGGTCAATTAACAAAAATGACAAAGATCTTGGACCATTCTTCTTATTTGCCCCCAGATTTGCTACATTTAGAAAATGCATGTCCTTTGAGAGGCATACATTTTTAGTTTCACTCTCATTTGTTGGATTTGCTAGATTTGTCCCTAATCACCAATTGTAAAAGTAGCACACATGTGTAAATCATTACATGATGCCAGCACTTTTGGAGCAAGTATCTGAGGTGGGTCTTTTCCAAGGAAGCATCCCCTTGCCTGGAGATAGCCCCCAGGGTTTGCCACAGGCACTGGACACAGACTTGAAGATCTGGGGTAAAGTCTTGGAGGAGTGGCCTTGGGCCAGTGCCTGGTCTTTCTGAGCCTCTATTTTCTCCCCTTCACAGTACAAATGATTACTTCCTAGACTTGTTATAGGGGAAAACATAAAAGCGACAAAGGGGAAGGCACCTCTCTAATGCCTGGTTATCAATTCAGGTTTTGATCATCTTTAGTAAATGCAGCACAATTTCTCAAACTCATGCTCACGTCTCTGGCCAGCTCCACTGACCTCCCGTGGGGCCTCTGGGACTGTTTCTCATCATGTGCGAGAAGTGGCGCCTGAAACGTGGAGAGAGTCAAATTCCCACATAACATTCCCTCACTGGCCCCTTCTTGCCCCCAAATGGCCAGAATACATAGATGTTGAGCACTGAAATCACACACTTCAGATTGTGACAAAACAATTTGGCACTGTGCTTTCCATCTTACTGTTGTAGGAAACTTGGAACCCAGAACAAAATTTTACTGTTAGACCGTGCACATTGCAGTGTGCCATGGAAACATTTTTAATTGTGGTCCATAGACTTATGGATAGGAAGCCAAAATCTAAGCTGAGCGTGTGTATGATTGTTTTTTCTTTCTGCATAAGCACGAAATTCATTTTTAAACAGAGAAATTCAAAAATAATCTCAGATAAGTTTAGAAAACCAGGCAACTTACAGTGTAATGGTATATGCACATATGTGTATACAAACATATATATATATAGGAAGAGAGGAAGAATATAATATCAAGCTATTAACTACAGTGATATGTAGAAAAGAAACTTGATAGGCAACTCTTACTTTATCGCATCTCATCAGCCCCAAATATCTTAGAGACTTGCTGCTCTGTGCAATCAGGGTGGCTCCTTGGTCTGTAATTTCTTTACACCAGCCAACATCCACAGTCTCTATTGTCATGCTGTATCGCCCAATGGCTATCAGTGCTGCAGGGAGGGACAAAGGGGAAGAAAGCAAGCATAAATGTTAGCAGGGTAAGGGATCTCTATCTCATTATGACTATTTCTCTCATTTCCTCACTAAATTTGTTCCTGAAATGTTGTGTGTAAATGAATGTTTTGTAAACGAAATTCAATTTAAAATGCTTTAGGAAAGCTTGCTCTATGACAAACCCTTTCACAAAGTGAATAATCATGCCATAATTTCCCTTTCATTGGAACACAACATTTTATCAGTTTTACTCATTACAAGGTTACCTGTACTTCCAAACATTCGTATCTGCAGAACGCATAAATTAAAATGAATTACACATATAATGTTGCAGAAAACCCTAAGCAGTAATTAAATTTTACCCAAGATAACTTTAATAATTAAAAAAAAGAAGAACCCATGTAAACACCATTTTGAGGTGTGTTATACTGCATATGAATTTCTTTACCAATTGGCATTTTTTTCCATCTGTTCATGATCTGTAAAATGTAAGAGTATATAATATTTTTCACGTTAGTCCTTCTTGGGACCGCTAGGAATTAAACGTACATTATACATACAGCTGAATTTAATTGGTGCTATGCTAGAGCACAATAAAGGGAATGCATTTGTTATGGGGAATTTCCTCACCATATCAAAAGTCTTCCTTCTATTAACATATGAAATGAAGCCTGTCATCTGAACATTACGACAGCATCTCTAGTCTTCTTGACTGTTTAGCACTGTACCACTACTGACGTGCAGATGCTTAGCCCACAATCTATGATGTGTATTACTTATCACTGCAAAGCTCCATAACCCATCTCCCTGTCAGAGCAACCAGTCGGTGAATTTGGCTCTTTGCTACAGACTTCTGATTAAATAGACGTGCACACTTCTACCTTTGCAGCACAGGAAAACAGATTTCAATACCTCCAGCCAGAAAAATTTACGGTGCATTGGTTTGTAAATGAAAACCCTGAAAACAATGCCAAAAACGTTAAAAAGGAATAATAAATTGTTTGCTAATTATTTCCTCATTCTAAGATAGGATGAGTTGGTTTCTGTGACATTAAAAGCAGATGATATTTTCCAATTGATTAGATTGATAAGAGCAGAGTGAATTACTCATGTAAATAAACATTAACTTTTTTCACTTTAATTTTTTTTATACAGCAGGTTCTTATTAGTTATCTATTTTATACATATCAGTGTATATATGTCAATCCCAATCTCCCAATTCATCCCACCACCCCACCCCGCCTCCACCCCCGCTTTCCCCCCTTGGTGTCCATACGTTTGTTCTCTACATCTATGTCTCTATTTCTGCCTTGCAAGCTGGTTCATTTGTACCATTCTTCTGGATTCCACATATATGCGTTAATATATGATATTTGTTTTTCTCTTTCTGACTTACTTATAGCTTGCAGAAAAAAAAACACTTGGCAAAATCTCTTTGCTAATTACCTCAGTAATTTTTTTTAACTAGAAAACTCACGCCCATGCATTCAAGTATCAAAGCACTCCGAAGTAGCCAGATATTTAAAGTTTATAAAAACAATAATCATGATCCCAGTGTTTTCCAGTGAAAATGCTATAAAGGAAGAAAAAAATTCCTGGAAGTTCCTCATGTTATCAATTTGTTGATGTTCTCATCTGTGCACATGCTATTTTGGCATTTAGTTTTCCAAGGAGGTGGGGCGGGGCAGGGGAAATCTGCAAAGGTTTGCTGAATGGTCTGAGTGATATTTTCGTGTAGTATAAGCAATATCCCAGGTTAATCCCATCGGTGTTCCTGACCTAAGAAAACTATTGTTCTCTCTGATATTGTCATAAATTTCATTGGTTATGATATCCTGAGGATCTTGTATGATAAAAGAAGTAGAAGGTGCAAAAAGAAATTCCTTTCAATACAAAGTGCTCAAACTGTGATTTCAAAAGATGGAGCACAGGATGCAGGATGACTTCACATTAGTGGATAGCGTATTTTTACTGAGGTTTGAGACTAGAATGTGAAAGCCCTGCACTACCCAGAAAACAGTAAATCAAGTGATCTGCGGAGTTTCCAGAGGCTGCTTGATAAGCAAATGAAGAGTTAACAGCTACTAAGTCCAGATGCTAAAATCACTAGTGTTTGGTATTTTCCTTTTTTTTTCTTTCTTGTCCAAATTAAAACAAACAGTAAATAAGACAACTGAAGATAAATCAAGGTATTCAGTTTTTGTTTTGCCATAGTTCTATTTACTGAAGAATTAAATTTTATTTTTCCTTAACTCATTCATTTACTCAACAAACACCTCACGAATACTCACCCTAGAGCATTTCTCTCCAATACTTATTGACTATCCATGTGCTAAGCATTGGGCTAAGAATTTTAGGTGCATTATCTCATTTAATCCTCACAGCAACCTTACAAAGTCTTATTGGTAGTTCCATTTTAAAGATCAGGAAACTGAGTCACAGAATGATGGAACACCTTTCCTGGTATCACAAGATAGTAAGTGGGGAGTAGATAAGTAAGCTGAGAGCCGGCTCTCAGTCCTGGCTGCACATTAGATCTACTAGTTCAGAATCATGGGCCCAGGCACCTGGCAATTCCAACATGCTGCACTGCCAGCGTATGGAACTGTGGTGTGACACACCTGGCCTGTGCTCGGTCACAGGGACAGAAAGGTTGACAGAGCTCAGAGGTCAGTTCAGTGGGGATGGCGGGGGGAGCGACGGCTGGGTGGAAATGAGGAACAACCAAGTAAACAGTCACACCACAATGCTCATCCCCCATCTCTTCCCATCCCTAACTTCTCACTTTTCAGATCTTGAGTCAAAGGTCAGCTTCTCAGAACCGATCGCCCTGTCATTTTCTGATATCGGAAAAGTTACTATTTATTTGTTCAGTTATGTACTTTTTTTGCACCTCACTTCTCCCATTAGAATGACGGATTTCCTATTCACTGTTGTATCCCCAGCATCTAGCATACACCTGGTACAGAATCAGTTCTTAAAAATATTAGTTGAACATGCCAATGACTATAATGTGGTTAGGTCTATTATAGAGGCATGCCAAGGGGCATGCGAGCCCCTCACTCTTCAGGGGAGGAGAGAGATCACGGGAGCCCTCATGGAAGAATTAAGCTAGGTCTTGAGGGATGACTAAGGATTCTCCAGAAAAACAAAGGCATGACTATGGTGGGCTAAGGAAATAGCATATGTAAGGGCAGAGAGGTGTGAAAGGACTGGGGAGCTGCAGGTCATTCCGTGTGGCTGAAATAAAAACGAGTACAAGGAAGTGGCAGATTTATTCCAGAAATATTCATTCCATGATTAGTAGCACTGGGGTTGGTATAAGACATACACGGAGTAGCAAAAATAAGCAGAGTCCTTGATGTCATGAAGCCCATATTCTAGAAGAAGAGAGAGAGATGTGAAGTGGACACAAAAGTATATATAATTCTAAATTGTAACAAGTGCTTTGAAGGAAATGGAATGATCATTGTAAGAATGACATTTACATGGCACCAGGGAGAGTCTTCCTGGTGAAGTTACTTTTCATCCCTCCAACAGCACTGCAAAAACAATATCCATGGTAGAGGTAAGAAAACTAAGGTTAAATACCTCACCAAGGCCCCATGCCTATTAAGTGGCAAAACTAGGGTGCAAATGGAGATAGTTTGGCTCCAAAGCCAGGGCTCATTCTTTCACAGCAGCAGCATCCAGGGTGGTAGAGGAGTCTGTGTATGTTCAGAATGTATTTCCCTTTACCTCCACTCAAAATTTAAACACTACTGCTCATAGGTAGCCAGGTAGCCAAGTATCACCCTGTGACTATAAAACAGGGTCCAAGAGTGTCTTTAAATCCCGAAATATATACTGAGTAATTTACCTCTCTGTGAATATATCCTACCTTTGGATATATTTTTTTATTGTTTTTCATGAGCTAGCTGTGGTAGAGTCTCAAATTCATTTCCAGCCTCACTACTTAGTAGATGTTGACCTCAGGATGACATTTAACTTTCCTGAGTCTCAGCTTCCTCACCTGCACAATAGCGATGGTGACTATATGTCCTGTCTACTTCACAGGGTTGGTCTGAGGTTCATATGAGATAATACATGTAAGGGACTTCACACTACATAAATGTACTACATAAATAAAATCCTGATTTATTCGATATTTTCCCACGCCATTCTACAGTGGTGCAGTTGATTGAAAATGAAAAGACTTGGAAGAGTTTTGAAAAATAAGAAGCTCTGGGCAAATGGGACCATTATATAAATACTTAGTCATTATGTCACTGCTAGAGTTCTTGAACTGCCTGCTCTCCATCGGTGATCACAAACTTACAGACTGCACCTGGGATGATACCGCTGTAAATGGAATGTATGATTACTATCTTCACTAGGGGCTGTTGACACATTATAATGGTATTTATTAAGCCTTGAAAAGGGATAAATTATGCAAGACTAATTCCTTATCCCAATGCCATTTTAATGCACTTTTTAATGTGCTAAGTGTAACTAATAAAGTTAAATTTTAAAAAGTTACAAAAATTCAAAGCTGTAATTCAGAAACATATGATGATCAAGGATATACATTAACCCACTAAAAGGTGTTTCCATAGGCATACAGAGTGACTGAAAGACATGAGCATATACATAGTTAATTTTGACGAAGAAACTCCATTTCTAGGAATCTATCCTGAAAATACACTTCTAATTATACAAAATTACACACATACAAGTTTACTCATTAAAGCGTTGATTGTAATTGCAAAATAATGGAAACAGCCCCTAATGCCCATACATAGGAGAGTGGTTAAATAAACTATGCTACATCCTCACAGTTGAACACTATGCAGCTTTAAAAAAAATTAATGGGGGAAGATCACTAGGAGCTTCCAAATCATTCAGTGAAAAAACCAAAGTGCAAAAAAGAGTTTACATGATGTGCTACCACCATCCAAAAGACAATGCAATTAAAAAAATAATCAAAAACAAAAACATGAATCTGCTCACTTGTGAAAAAAGAATATGGGAAAGACACACCAGAAACTACAGAGACTGTTTAACTATAGGGGGTTGGTGGGAAAGGGGAGAAAAGAAGGGGGCATGGAATGTGGAGGTGAGGGTGGGCGAGCGAGGGGGACAAACACTTTACTTAGACTCTCTCTTTGGCTAGAGCTTTGACTCTCTGAGCCATAGTAATGCTTTACATACTTCCCCAAATTAAAAATTTAAACCAGCCAGGATGGGAAACCCCAAGTGGAATACCAACAGTAACAAATGAACCTAACTGTGTTACAAATGAACAACATGGCCCCAACAAATAATATAGCCACACCAAAGGGGATGGGAATTAAGAATTAAGTGGCTTCGGAAAACATGATTTTGACTGGATATTGTAAAGTGAAAACCAAAAAGAACTGTCAGCAAATACTGCACTCTAGTAAGGAAATCTATTTCTCACAGGGGTGTGAGTTAGCAATTCAGTAACTACTTTACGCATAATCTAGGATTATAAATAATGAGAGGCAGTCTTTTCACTGTTAGGGAAAGAAGTTACAAATAAGAAAAGGGGGGAGGCTTATAATGAACCTTGTGGTATTGAACTGGAATCAGAGATATTAGAATGAACTCATGGTGTTTTATACACACAATATAGAAAAATACATGTAGAAATAATAAATATGATGTATGTGCATGCATGCATGGCTTAGTATACATATATACATTTCTTAGCTCTTTCTGCTGAGAGGAACTCGGAGCAAGGATACCCCAGTAGCAATGATCTACTAGCACCCAGATCTTAGTTTTTAAGTATCATTCTCCAATAAAGTGAATAAAAGAAATCAGGGCTTCTTAGAAAAATGGTTGATTCCAGAACTGGGGCCGGGAAAATAGACGGATGATTCTGGGATATCTTGTGATCGTATAAAAAAGAAGTGCTTAAAAAAGAGTGAGGGTACATCAAAAAGACAGAGGATCCAATCAGAAAGAGCTACCAATGGCCACAGCTGGAACAATTTGAGCAGCAAAATAAATAATGATAGTACTGGATTATAATTCAGAAAACTGAATAAGCATTCACAGATTCACACTGATATAAATAAAAAAAAATAGCCAAGGAAGGGCACCTTACAGAAGAATTCCAATTAATAAATGTATAAGGAATGAGGGAAATAAAAAAAACATTATCAGGCGAAGACTAGAGTAATAATTATTGCAGGCAAGATCCACCAATGGATGCTCAAATCAGCGAGTGAAAGTTTGAGGTGAAACAGAATATTGGCATAGTGCCAAAGATATTTATCAACTACCGAAAATTGTAACTTTATAGTGGAGAGACCCAGCAGACACCACCTTACCCAAATGATCAAGGTTAACATCACCAGTAATAACATATAGAGATATACTGTATCGCCTGATCACTTCTGCAGTATTCTCACCAAAATGAATAATTTCAATCTACTCATAAGAAAACACCACACAAACCCAAAGTGAGAAACATTCTATAAATAATTCACCAGTACTCATCAAAAGAGTCAAGATAATGGGGTATAAGGAAAGAATGAGGAAGTGTCACAGATTAGAGGAGCCTGAGGAGACATGACAACTAAATACAATGTGGGATGCTGGATTGAATCCTGGACCAGACAAGGAAATTAGGGAAAAACCTGGTGAAATTCAAGTAAGATTTGTAGCTTAGTTAATCTTGTTGTTTCAAGTTAATTTCCTAGTTTGATAACTGTACTGTGGTTATATGTCATCAACATTAGAGGTAGCTGGGTGAAGAGTATACATGAACTCTCTACTATTTTTGCAACTTGTCTGTAATTCTAAAATTGTTTGAAAGCAAAGAGAAAAAAACATGGATAAGTTAATAAGAGATACCAAGTGAACGAACTAAGTAGAGGATTAAAATTTTCTAAGTGAAAGCAGGTATTATTTTTACACTGTAAGATCTGATATATAAATGTTAGGACTAAAAATACATTTTTTCCTCATAGAAGAAAGATTAGTCATATGAGTGCACTAACAAGTGACCTGCATGTGCCATTTTGTCCTTTCCAGTTCTATCATCTGCTGTAGATCTATGTACCTGTAATAAAATCAGAAGAAATGCCCTAGTGCATGAAAGAATCAGGGTTAAAATTTAACAGTAGGATTAACATCTTTCATGTAATACTTGGATAAAAGCCATTTGCAAAGAAATTTCTTGGCACGGATACAGAGAGATAAATAGGAAAAGTGCTCTTCTTTGTGGAAGCCACAGAAGCCCCCAAAACAAAGGAACGGCGCTTTCAGAGACACTTGTTATTGCATCATGGTCCCTGCAAAGGCTCCCTCTACCCCGCAGGGACTACAGCAGTGGCTCCTAACCCTGGCAGTTCAGGAGAATCACAGGTGCCTAAAAAAAGTACAGATGCCCGAGTCTCACCCCTGGAGATTCTGATTCAGGAGAAGCTATAAAAGCTCCTGTGATCCCAATGTGAAGTCAAGGCTGAGAACCACTGGAACAGAGTAACCTACAACTCCAGCAAAGTCAGTCAACTAAAAACAAAAGAACTCATTTTTAAGGATATAAATAACTTATGTGTTCTGATATTTTAAAACAACTTTGCCTCTCAAACAGTTACGACTTCTTGTACATAATCCAATGCTTTTAATCCCTTTATTTCTTATTTATAGCTTTAATTCCACTTTTAAACATTATTCTGTTCCTCCCATTATTATGTAGCAAACCCAACAGTGACTACACCTTACATTTTTCCAAGTTGTGCTTTTTTGTAAATATTTTTCTTTATTTCACTGCACTTACTTATATTTCTAATGCTGCACTTATCAGAGTTCGTTTCATATTAGAATTATTTATCAACATGCCCGTCTTCCCCAAGACTGTAAAATCTTTGAATCAGTGAACATGGAGAGTGTTTTCCTAGGACCCCTGAATCTCTGAAAATCAAGTGTCACTCATTTTTTATAGTTTTAATATAGTTTTTGGAAGTATAACATAAAGGTAGAAAATTACACAAATCCTCAAGGTACAACTTGATGAATTTTGACAAAGTTAACATAGCTGTGTAACAGTATCTGGACTGAGAAGCAGAGCATGACTAGCACCCCTAAAGCACCCTCATCCCCGACTCCAGTCACTACTATTCCCCCAAAAGGATAACCACTATCTTGACTTCCCATCACACAGATTAGTATTCTTGTTTTTGAACTTCATACAAATAGTCAAACACCCAACACACTTGTTTCTGGTTTTTTAGCTGTCCATCATGTTAATGAGATTCACCTACATTGCTATGTGTACTGGTGGTTCGTTCATTCTCAATGCTGAAAAGTGTTCCATTCTATTCTAGATGAACATTTGGGCTGTTTCCACTTTTTGGCTATTAGGTATAACGCTGCTATGAACATTAGCACACATGTCTTTGTGTGAATATATGTTCTCACTTCATTTGGGTAAATAGCTAAGAGTGGGATTTCTGGGTCATATGGTTAAGTTTATGCTTGACTTCCTAAGAAACTGCCAAAATGTTTTCCGAAGTGGCTATACAATCTTACATTCCCACCAGCAGCATATGAAAGTTCCAGTGACTCCACATCCTTGCCAATACTTGGTAATGTCTATCTCTTTGATTACAGCCACTCTAGTAGGTATGAAGTGGTGCCTGATTGGGGGTTTTAATTTTCATTTCCCTAAGCACTAATGATTTTGTGAATCTTTTCATGGTGTCATACATTTTTTAAAAATCCTAGCTTAGTGCCTCTATCCTTGTAAGTACTCAGTAGATATCTATTAAATTAAATTGATGAAGAGGAAAAGCACATAGATAATTTTTCTATTATTAGACTATAGCAGAGAACAAGCTTTCTAGACAACAGATAATTTTCCATGTAATTTGAAGGAAACTACCAGTAAAATAAACTTAGTCTATCCTCTGGAGACATGAAAAGTCTTGAAGTTTCTTAAAATAATAAAGTAAACTCAGGGAAAAAATAAGGTTATAGATAACTTTCCAAATGCTCATTTACTTCTGGAAATTTCAAAGATTGTGGAGTATGCTTTACTTAGGAACTCTAAATCTCTAAAAATCAAGTGAAAAATAAATCTGTATGAAAATTGTCCAAAAATGGTGGATAACAGAGTGGAAACACTGAATTGTGCTAGAATTTTCAAGATGCTGCACATAGGGCATTTATTTTACATAACTCTGCTTATGAGTTCAGAATAGCAACATGCGAGTATTGTCTGACTTACAAAGGGAGCAAGCTGGCTGTGGCCCTTGACCTTACTGGGAAGAGGCTCTCCTGCCCTATACATCCTGAAACAGAAATGCAAGCACTATTTATAGGCTGTGTCTGCTTTCCTTCCTATGAGATAAACAAGTTGGTGGAAAAGTAAAAGTTCAAATGAAGGAATTTTTTAAATAAAGGTCTTTTGATACATTAGGAGCAAGGATAAGTATTTTTCCTGCTTTATCCCTTCTTAATTATTTTTAGTTTAATGCAGAAAGATACAAATCTGATCGAGTAAGTAGAAACTATTTCTGAATATGTGACATCCAAAAATGTAATGAACAAGGGGTGCATTTAGAACTAACCTTCATTTAACAGGAATCTGATCCACTACTCTGGTTTTCAGTGGTGCTGTATTTGGTGGTAACCAACCCTTTGAGTGGAATGTTAGGCTCCCCTGACAATCTCCTTATTAAATTTTAGAATTTGAGATGAGGAAGAAAAAAAGCCTTACCACTCTAACATTAGCTGAGAACCTAAAGTCCCTGGTTCAATGCTTCTTTTTTATTCCAGCCTGCATAAATACATACATTACTTATCAAAGAATTATGCATCCTTTTCAAAATCCTGACATTATATTAGATTTCCTCACTTTATGAGAAGTGAATTCTGGGCTTAAATATGTTGGTTCATAGATATGGAAAAGTACATTAGTGTCTCTGTCATCTATCTGCCTTGGCCACCTTTCTGAACTGAATTTTCCACGCCACGGTAAAGACAGGGCATCAGTTTCAAGCAGGCGTCAGATACAAACGTCTATCTGCCCCAGTGTGCAGAAAAGTAGGATGTGATTTCAGCGACTACCACTTAAGAAATACCAAGGTTAGTGACAACATATGTGTTGTCGAGCTGCCCAGTAAACATTATAAGAGTATCTTGATACTGAAGGGAAGGAAACCAAAGGAAGAAAGAACATGTGGGGATGTCAGCCGAGTGAATATATTATCTCTTCTTTCTTTCAACAATACTAACTGAGCACCTACTATGCATCAGGAAATGTTTTAGGAGCTGGGGATAAAGAGATCAAATCCCTGCCCCCGTGGAGCTCATATTATGAATACAAATAAATAATACTATATAATATTTTGGATGGTAATAATGCTTTGAAAAAAAATAAAGCAGGGACCAGAGGTAGGAGTGCTCTAATTTTAATTAGGATGGAAGGAGAAGGCCTCACAGAGAAAGTAACATTTGAACAAAGATCTGAAGGGCAGGGGTTCAAGCCATACAGGTATCTGAGGGAAAAGCATTCTGTGCAGAGAAAACCTAGTGCCAAGTCCATGAGATGGGGAGGTTGCTAGCTTGTTCTAGAGTGAGCAAAGGAGCAAGATGGCAAGCAGCAGATTTTAGATCAAGGAGTTGATGGAAAAGGGGGTGGACAAAATCATCTTACAGGCAAATTTAATGACATTGGCTTTCACTCTAAATGAAGTGGGAATACATTGGAGAATTTGTGGCAGAAGAGCGTCATGAGCTAAAAAATTTTCAAAGGACTTCTCTAGCTTCTGGATTGAGGACAGAGTGTAAGGAGGCAAGAACAGAAGCAGCGAAACCAATAAGGAGGCCATTGCAATTATCCAGACAAGAAGTGATAGTGGCTTGGGCCAGGGCAGCATAATAGAGATGGAGAGGAGTTGAATTATGAATAGAATTTAAATAAGGGCCCAACAATATTTGCTGATGGAGTAGATATGGAATGAGAGAAAGAGAACAGTCAAGAATGTCAAGAGAAAAGAAATCTTTTTGGCACTTACATTTGAAAGAAATTTCCTACGTGGGATTTTACATAGCTGCTCTTGGCGTCCCTGTGTGTCTAAGTGTCCTTGTATTGGTAGGGATTTATTGGCTTCTTCTACCGGATATAAATTCCACTGAGAGGAGCAAAGGCCACCTTTATTCATCTTTATATCATCATTGTCTAGCATAGGGACTTTACTTGTTAGTACTCAAGGTATGTTCATTTAAATATGGGTATCTTAGATATCACAATTACAGGCACTTAGGGAAAAAAACTCAGAAAGGGGTTTTATGTGTATTCTCTAGAGTTCATATTATTCTTTTATTCTAAAAATATTTATTGAGTAGCTCTAGTATGTCAAACACTGTGATGACTGTAGGTATCTTTGGGGAGATTATAGGTAACATATATTTCCTTAAATATTTATGCATTCGAAAATGTTCAACACTAGGCAAGTTTTACTTCTATGAAGGATTAAAAACCAGTTTCCACTAAGATCAGGAACAAGACAAGGTTGCCCACTCTCACCACTCTTATTCAACACACTTTTGGAATTTTTAGCTACAACAATCAGAGAAGAAAAAGAAATAAAAGGAATCCAATTGGAAAAGAGGAAGTAAAGCTGTCACTGTTTGCAGATGACATGAGACTATACATAGAGAATCCTAAAGATGCTACCAGAAAACTACTAGAGCTAATCAATGAATTTGGTAAAGTAGCAGGATACAAAATTAGTGCACAGAAATCTCTGGCATTCCTGTACACTAATGATGAAAAATCTGAAAGTGAAATCAAGAAAACACTCCATTTACCACTGCAACAAAAAGAATAAAATATCTAGGAATAAACCTACCCAAGGAGACAAAAGACCTGTATGCAGAAAATTACAAGACACTGATGAAAGAAATTAAAGATGATACAAATGGATGGAGATATATACCATGTTCCTGGAATGGAAGAATCAATATTGTGAAAACGACTCTACTATCCAAAGCAATCTACAGATTCAATGCAATCCCTATCAAATTACCACTGGCATTCTTCACAGAACTAGAACAAAAAATTTCAAAATTTGTTTGGAAAAACAAAAGACCCCGAATAGCCAAAGCAATCTTGAGAATGAAAAATGGAGCTGGAGGAATCAGGTTCCCTGACTTCAGACTCTACTACAAAGCTACAGTAATCAAGACAGTATGGTACTGGCACAAAAACAGAAATATAGATCAATGGAACAGGATAGAAAGCCCAGAGATAAACCCATGCACATATGGTCACCTTATCTTTGATAAAGGAGGCAGGAATGTACAGTGGAGAAAGGACAGCCTCTTCAATAAGTGGTGCTGGGAAAACTGGACAGGGACATGTAAAAGTATGAGATTAGATCACTCCCTAACACCATACACAAAAATAAGCTCAAAATGGATTAAAGACCTAAATGTGGGGCCAGAAACTATCAAACTCTTAGAGGAAAACATAGGAAGAACACTCTATGACATAAATCACAGCAAGATCCTTTTGGACCCACCTCCTAGAGAAATGGAAATAAAAACAAAAATAAACAAATGGGACCTAATGAAACTTAAAAGCTTTTGCACAGCAAAGGAAACCAAAAACAAGACCAAAAGACAACCCTCAGAATGGGAGAAAATATTTGCAAATGAAGCAACTGACAAAGGATTAATCTCTAAAATTTACAAGCAGCTCATGCAGCTCAATAGCAAAAAAACAAACAACCCAATCCAAAAATGGGCAGAAGACCTAAATAGACAATTCTCCAAAGAAGATATACAGACTGCCAACAAACATATGAAAGAATGCTCAACATCATTAATCATTAGAGAAATGCAAATCAAAACTACAATGAGATATCATCTCACACCAGTCAGAATGGCCATCATCAAGAAATCTAGAAACAATAAATGCTGGAGAGGGTGTGGAGAAAAGGGAACACTCTTGCACTGCTGGTGGGAATGTGAATTGGTACAGCCACTATGGAGAACAGTATGGAGGTTCCTTAAAAAACTACAAATAGAACTACCATATGACCCAGCAATCCCACTCCTAGGCATATACCCTGAGAAAACCATAATTCAAAAAGAGACATGTACCAAAATGTTCATTGCAGCTCTATTCACAATAGCCCGGAGATGGAAACAACCTAATTGTCCATCATCGGATGAACGGATAAAGAAGATGTGGCACATATATACAATGGAATATTACTCAGCCATAAAAAGAAACGAAATTGAGCTATTTGTAATGAGGTGGATAGACCTAGAGTCTGTCATACAGAGTGAAGTAAGTCAGAAAGAGAAAGACAAATACCGTATGCTGACACATATATATGGAATTTAAGAAAAAAAAATGTCATGAAGAACCTAGGGGTAAAACAGGAAAAAAGACACAGACCTACTTGAGAATGGACTTGAGGATATGGGGAGGGGGAAGGGTAAGCTGTGACAAAGCGAGAGAGAGGCATGGACATATATACACTACCAAACATAAGGTAGATAGATAGTGGGAAGCAGCCGTATAGCACAGGGAGATCAGCTCGGTGCTATGTGACCTCCTGGAGGGGTGGGATAGGGAGGGTGGGAGGGAGGGAGATGCAAGAAGGAAGGGATATGGGAACAGATGTATATGTATAACTGATTCACTTTGTTATAAAGCAGAAACTAATAAAAATTTAAAAAATAATAAAAAACAAACAAACAAACCAGTTTTTAAAAAGGTGCTACTGGACAGATCATTTAATTTTACCAAAGTGAAGAACTTGACATTTCCTATAATACCATTTCTCTCCAACTCAGCGCTCCTTAAGGCAAACAAACACACTTACTGGTGCCAAAATTCAATATCTAAAATCATGGGAAAAAAGCAAAAAGCTATTTGTAAACTAAAATGAAACACAGAAAGTTGAGCTCAGTTATTCCTCCCTGACTATAACCAGAGCAGCTGTAACTCAGGGGCTGTTGTCCAGTATATGGACTAGTTTAGAAACTGGCAATAATTCTTGCTGATGGGCATTTCTGCCATAAGAAGGGCAAAGTAAATAAAAATACGAAATTCAAAGTATCTCAATCTGAGATTTTAAAGTTTAATGCAGAACTAGATTAAAATGTAGAAAACACTAAACTTTCCTATTCTTTTTGCTTTTGAGGGAGAAGAGAGTCCCAGCCCTGGATCCTCTTACCTGGGAGCTTGAACCATGCACACAGGTTCACACACTCACATGTGCACACAGAAACAGATGCAGACATGCAAACACACATTTATTCCTAGGCCCTAGCCCACAGGTAGACCTACCCTGAAGCTAATGAAGGTTAAACTTCAGGGTCCATCATTTACATGGACCTTTACCAGGGCCTGGTCCTAGAAATGTATTCACATGGCCATATATTTTTGTAAAATCGGTTAAAGCAAGATATTTTGCATTCATTTTCTTAAAGAGAAACCCCAAACTGTACAAACCTCAGGCCCTGACTTTGTCCCTGACCCAACCCAGAATATTCTGATTCAGTGGCTTTGCGGGTGTATACCAGGAGGCTGTATCTTTTCCTGCTTCTCCTTCTTTTTAAATGTCACCAAGTGATTTTGATACACAGCCAGGTTTGGAAATCACTGACAAAGGACTACAGACTGATCAGTTTAATGAGTCCCTGACATCTAGGTAGTATTTCTTTCTGGAGCTTTGCCACCATTGATTGGGACATAAACCATATAACACTATGTAGTTTGGAAAAAGCTGAATATTGGCAACATTCACTTCCTCATTGCAGTGATGAATCACATAACCCTCTGTGCAGAGTAATTAACTATCCATTTGTATGTATTGGCTGTAGTGATAGAGTTTTTTCCACGAGGAAGGAAGGGAATTTGGACATAACATTAACAGTTGTTAATACCAAGCAAATAGAGTAAATTGGATTTATTAAAGAGTATGTGTGTGGATTTTTTCCCTAGGAGTTGATATAATTTGTCTAGCTTTCTAATTATAGCTAGGACAGAAAATGGCTGAACCCAGAGACCTCTCACGGTATCTAATAAACTTTTACTTACAGGGAGAACATTTCTTGGCCTGGAGAATGACAAATAATTTACTAAGCTTTTCCTGAAAGACAGCTAAAGGTGTTTCACCTATATCTAGCTGATGAATTAACTTTAGCTAATAATCAGTGTCATGAGACAGGGAAAAAGCAGCCTGTAATTACCTTGAAAGGAATGAAGGAACAGATCTGATAAAGAAACTAAATCAGTTAATTCCTCTAGAGGCATACTGAGTGAGAGAAGCTTACTTTACTGCAAGTTTAAAGTCAGGCAGAGATGGGGGCATCGGTAGTTTTTACCTGCCCGGCATCCATTCATTCCCACTTTCTGGTAACAAACCTTCAATTTTCCTTTCCATAGGTGCAGTTTGGGGGCTCTAATCAAAGGTCCCCTCCCTTCTCCAGGCTGCAGGTGGGCATGTGCCCCAAACTTGACTAAGCACACTCACCAGCAGATATCTGAATTCTGCCTGGAATGACTTAAGAAGAAAAACAGCTAGAGTCCATGCATCCTGGGGGAGTTCCCTAAAGAGACTCTTATTAGTCCCAGCTACTTAGAGATCCCACGTGCTTATCCTTCCCAAGGCCTACCTTATTTAGGTTTTATTTTTGATTCTGGGAATTACCCCATTTTTTTTCAATAATTTCTGCGCTTTTGTTCTTGGTTTTGTTTTCACTTAAAGTAGCCTCTGTTGGTTACTTGCAACCAAAGAATCTTAACTGATACAGAAAACTATGCACAGGATGGCTCAGTTATTTTCTACAATAATATGAAAACCCCAAAAGGATTCTCAACAGTATTCAGCTGAGTCACAACAGCAGAATATATAAATATGGCTCAGTTAATAACCATTTGTTTTGTTGGTAGATGTTACTGAAATATCTGTACTCACTTTTTAAAATTTTACTTTATTTTTTTTATTGGAGTATAGTTGCTTTACAATATTGTGTTAGTTTCTACTGTACAGCAAAGTGAATCAGCTATATGTATACATATATCCCCTCTTTTTTGGATTTCCTTCCCATTTAGGTCAACACAGAGCACTGAGTAGAGTTCCCTGTGCTATACAGTAAGTTCTCATTAGTGTACTCACTTTTTTAGCCATCAAATGAAAATAACTTTATTCAGATTTTTTTTTTTTTTTTCTGTTGTGGCCTCTCCCGTTGCGGAGCACAGGCTCCGGATGCGCAGGCCCAGCGGCCATGGCTCACGGGCCCAGCCGCTCCGCGGCATATGGGATCCTCCCAGACCGGGGCACGAACCCGTATCCCCTGTATCGGCAGGCGGACTCTCAACCACCGTGCCACCAGGGAGGCCCTATTCAGATTTTTAAACAATGACTCTATTGAGTAAAAATGGCACAACTTATTACAAAAGTTAAATTAATAAAGGAAAGTATAAGAAAGCTTAAAAATTATCCCAAATCCCACTATCCAGAAATAGCATCACTAACTTTGGTAGGCATTCTTCTAGCATCTTCTGCATATACACAGCAAAAGAAAGATAAAAATAATTTCAGGGGGCTTCCCTGGTGGCGCAGTGGTTGAGAGTCCGCCTGCCGATGCAGGGGACACAGGTTCGTGCCCCGGTCCGGGAGGATCCCACATGCCGTGGAGCGGCTGGGCCCGTGAGCCATGGCCGCTGAGCCTGCGCGTCCGGAGCCTGTGCTCCACAACGGGAGAGGCCACAACAGTGAGAGGCCCGCATACAGCAAAAAAAAAAAAAAAAAAAAATAATTTCAGAAATATATATTATTATACATGCTTTTAAAAAGTATTTAATTGATTTTTACTTGAATTCAATGAAAATAAAGAAACTGAATTGAAATTAAAAGAATCAGAACTTCAGTTAAATATTTCTTCACCATAAAAGATAGCAACTCTTAAAAGAGTTTACATAAATTAATTTTAAAATTTCATGAAAACTTTTAAGAATTCTGAGCTATTTTAAAAATTCTACACTTTAATCTCAGACAGAATCTATTGACTCTCTTCTAGGAAAGATGAGAAAACTGGCAGGCTTTTCTTCCTCCTCTCATATTTGTTAGCTATATTATTATTTTTACATTATCAGGTTTCAACGTTTCCATCTGCTTTTCTAACCACAATTCTCATGGCTGTTTTCTCTGGTTCTATATTAAATGGGTGAAATACCATGAGTTTCTCCATGATTGTTTTTTTATCCCTGAGTTTTTTTTTTTTTTTTTTTATTAATCTCTTGGGTGGCTAGGTAGCATCTTTAAGTAGTTTTGCTTTTTTTCAAAGGCAGATTCATTATATAATTCCCGAAGTTCTTGAATGTTTGAGAAAGACTGTTACCCTTATGTTTAAGGAACAACGTAGCTAAGTATTAAATTTGGGGGTCATACTTTTTTTTTTTTTTTCTTTTTGCGGTATGCGGGCCTCTCACTGTCGTGGCCTCTCCCGTTGCGGAGCACAGGCTCCGGACGCGCAGGCCCAGCGGCCATGGCTCACGGGCCCAGCCGCTCCGCGGCATATGGGATCCTCCCAGATCGGGGCACAAACCCGTATCCCCTGCATCGGCAGGCGGACTCTCAACCACTGCGCCACCAGGGAGGCCCTGGGGGTCATACTTATTTTTACTTTCAGAGCTTTATAGACAAGTGCTTCAGTTTTGCTGTGGAGAAACCTAAGTACAACCTGATTTCTCCCCCTTCAAATGCGTCTTGCTTTTAATGTCTAGAAGTTATGTGATTTACTTCTTAGGATCAATACTTTTATCAGGATATGTCTTGATTATTCTGTAGTGATTTAATCTCCTGGAACCTGTCAGATGCTTTTGACTTTTCTACAAAACTCTTCAGACACAGGATCCATGTGTTTCACTCTTGTTCTGTCTGCCTAACTTCCCCCTATCCCACCCCTCACCTTGCAAACGATGTGCTCAAATGAAATGAGAAGCATAGATCTGTTCCTTTCAAAATCGTCTTTGATTGACTGGGATTGGTTATCTGTGGGGAATGTGGGGAATATGGGGAAATGAGTCATGAGCTAGAGCCATGTGCAGCAACTACTTGGGAATCTTCATGTCTGGTATCTTCACCACAAGTCCATTACTTCCTTTATCCTCTCAGGTTTCTATGTTCAAGATGTTACATATTACTAATAACTAAACTATTGGGGTCATTTTTGTGTTGAATTTTGGAACTTTCTGCTTCTCTCCCTCATGATTCATCCACTTCACTCTGGCAGTCCTCCCCATTCCAAAGCAAGCTGGTAGATGAGAGAGATGGCTCATCAACATGGTTTCTCCTTGAGTGACCCCTTCCCCAACATTTTTGTAATGTGAAACTGGGACTCTGCTTGAACATTCCCACCTCTTCAGGGACTTGGAGACTCACGGCTCTAATCAAAAATTGCTGGATGTGCCTTTCTGAATAGGGGATACCTATTTCATGTTAATCAAAAGTATCCCCCAGGATTTTTTTTGTTTGTTTGAGAATTATGAAGTTAAAGAGAGTCAATAACGTTGAGAAATAACAAATTACACACAGAATTGTTGAACTGTAGGTTAATTTGACTAATATTTGTTGTATGATTACTGCATGCAAAATGACAAAGGGGATAAAAAATGAGTAAAAGAAAGTCCCTTTCTTTTATGTTCACTGCTGAGCCAAGTAGTATACTACGACCAACCTTTATTCCTCAATTTTTATCTGGAGTTTATATTTGCATCATTAATTTTTGAATGTTCCTATAGATGGTTCAAATCCCTACCAATATTTTTCCAAAAGCTTAAACACATAAATTAACTTATTAGTTCCATTACCCAACCACACCCTCCTGTGTCTATGCCCTCCACTCTGAAGTCCTCCAAACTCCTGCTCCTGCTGAGGTGAAGACTGCTACAGATAGGTGCCCAGACATCCTAAGATTTCCCTTTTCAGCTGTCCTGTGGATCCCATTTCTTCCCCCTATTGTAGTTTATTGTCTTTTGTGATGAAACACATCTTCTGAAGTGCTAACGGGAGATAAAATTTGAGCCCTTAAATGTCTAAAAGAATCTTTATTTTATTTTCACAATTAATTACTAGTTGAACAGTGTATAGAATTCTAGGTTGAAAACCATTCCTCCTTAGTTTTGAAGGTATTGCTTCATTATCTTCTAGCTTCTCGTACTGCCTTTTCCTCTCTCAGCTTAATTGAGATATAACTGACATATAACATTGTATAAATTTAAGGTATATGTTGATTTGATACACTTATAGGTTGCAAAATAATTATCAATATGGCTTGTAAGAGATTTGGAGCCACTCATTTCTGATCTATAGCATGAATCTGGTCTTCTTTCTTGGGTAACTTCTAGAATTTCCTTTTCATCCTTGGCAATATAAAATTTCATGATGATGTGCCTTCATGTAGATCTATTTTCATACATGTTGCTGGGCATTTGGTGGGCCCATTCAATCTGGAAACTCATACTCTTCCTTCTTTCAGAGCAGACTGTTCTTTTTCAAGGATGTAATTGCTTTTCTTATCTCTGAGAATAGTACTTAAGGTTTTTGATGTTTACTTATGCTATTTGCATTGCCTCTGTTTCCTCTTAGCCTCATTTTTCTGTTTGTTTTCATCTCTCTATTTTACGTCAAAAGCTTTTCTCAAATGTCTGGTCACTTAAGTATTTTTGACCATATCACGAGGGCCTTTTAGCATATCTGATGCTTCTGAGAACTGAGCCTTGCAGGGGTTCTGCAGTCCAACAGGCTCACTTGCAACAAGCTCACCTGTCATGGAGGCCCTCTCTGAAAGCATTGAGGTTATGAGTTCCTCTGCTTTGTTAAGACAGTTAGCACTCTTCCTTCTGATTTCTGTTTTCTAAAAAAGTGTTGACATCTTTCTCATCCTCTCTTATATCCTTTCCTACTCTCTCTCTCTCTCTCTCTCGTTTAATCCCATTAATGTCACTTTAGCAAGATTTTAGGAGGAAGAGAAGATAAATGTATGTGGTCCATCAGCCATTTCAACTGGTGAGAAAGAACATGGGAAACCTACGGTCTTTCCTAATTGTTCCCAGTTTTAGGCATTCATTAAAAATTGCTTTTTTGGGGCTTGAATGAAATATATAGTTAAAGGAAAGGTCAGTCTCTTTACATGTGTACACGTTACATACCCAGTCTATTAAAAGCAAAAATTAAAGGCAGAGTAAAAAGCAGCCCAACTTAGCGTCAAAGGTGAGCAGTATATCCTGGAAAATATAAGTAAACCTAATAATTAAATAATAATATCTTCTTAGTTATTCCTGGTTCCTGCACTATTAATCTGCTCTATATTTTATATTAATCTTCTCTATATTTAGGTTAATCTATGTGGGTGAATAGATTATTTTAAAAATCTATTGGGATATACTTTATCAGCCAGAGTAATATGTTTACCATTGAGTAAAACAATATTTGAAATAGAATCTCAGATGCCTGAAAATTCTCCATATATTCTCAAAGAATAGTTTCTACAATTTAAATCTTTCCTTCATAACATATTTGAAACACTTCTTCTGATTTCACCAAAACCTTAATACACTAAATATTTTTATTTCAAGATATTTGAAAATAAACAAGTAAACACCTGGCATTTTATGCAAAAGTATATTTTCAGTAAAGGGACTATTTTTGCTAAAGTAAGTGTATTAACATGACTTGATTCAATGTGTTTTTTGGTAAGAGAATTCAACTCGATTTAATTGCAGCAAATCTTGATGAAATTCCATCATCTATCCACAATATATGAAATAGTCATTAAATTCAGTCAACTATTTTTTAGGTCCAGAGAGAGATGTCTTCAAGAAAATAGACTATGATTGACAGTTTCCTTAAATAAATCAGTAATATCATAAATATTTATATACACAGTTATAAACAAACTATTATCAGTTTAGGAAATGCAATTTATCCTCAGTGATAATAGCTTCGAAATTTAAAAGCAGAATTTAAACATTTTAGTTCTCTGAAATTTTATGCTTTAAACAAAACCAAACTCTTCCAACTAAAGAATATCAGATAATGTAGCTCTCTACTAATTATTACATTTCAATTTTTTTGGATATGTATGTAGCATAGGGTAACCACCATGTGCTTAAAAATTATTTGTGTGCACTAAATACATCACTTGCAAGAATGGTTCAGATGCTAAATGAAAGATTTTAAATAAAACCTCATCCCCAAAAGCTTCTATTTAAGTTCTTTGCATTTACTGAAGATTCTTATAAAATCTACTGAATTTCAGGTGATGATCTCTTTCTCAGGTAAAGCCTATAAAAGGTGAAAGTTGCATCCACAGAGGAAAACAAACGAAGTGCAATGTAGTTAATTTCTAGAACATATTTATTAGATGCTAAATAGAGTAAGCCTCTCTATAGAAAGCACTACATCTCAGGGGATTAGAAGATTTGTGAAGCTACTATCCTCTCATAATGCAGGGATCATCAACTGCAAAATATTTTCAATCATTACACTCGGAGTACATTATCACATCCATGAACATAAGCTATATTTCAGACTGTAATGAAGCACGGTACTGTATGTTTTAATTGCTTTTATAAGCTTCACATAATATCTGTAAATATTCTTCTATATATTTTGAATTTTATTAACCCAGATAAATCACTATCTCATTTTTTGATATTGTGGGAAAAGAAGGAATTCCATATAAGTGAAATAAGCAGGTAGCAGAAACTTACTACTTTATCGTAGGTTAATTAATGTGAAGCTGCCATTCTTGTGGGTTGAAATGATTAAATATTGGCAGCTTCAAATGCTTCAACTTACACACTGAAAGTTTCTTATTTTGGCTATTCTAGATTGAAGTAGTTTTGGAAAGTTTTATCTACTTCTTTATCTTTTAAAGTAGCATTTACTGGACCTAGCAAAACTTCTTCTTTTTTTTTTTTTTTTTTTTTTTTGCGGTATGCGGGCCTCTCACTGCTGTGGCCTCCCCCGTTGCGGAGCACAGGCTCCGGACGCGCAGGCTCAGCGGCCATGGCTCACGGGCCCAGCCGCTCCGCGGCATATGGGATCCTCCCAGACCGGGGCACGAACCCGTATCCCCTGCATCGGCAGGCGGACTCTCAACCACTTGCGCCACCAGGGAGGCCCAAAACTTCTTCTTGATTATTATAACTTTACTGTAATGAGAAGCTGTGCTCCAAGCTAGAGAAGAATTCTTTACTAAGCGCAAATGCCTAAACGGCCATGTAGATAAAGTAAATGAGCAAAGCTGCTTTATTATATTTCTTTGACACAGACACACTTTGTTTGCATATTACACACTGAAACACTTTTCTCCTCTATAAAAAAAAAATGCACTTGCTCCCTGTCTTTTAATAACACTCAGCCCACTAAGCCTGCCTTCCCATTCCTCACTTTGATGGACACTCAGATGTAACAAATACTTTCTTCAGGTTTTTTTTAGCCAGACTGTAGATAAATGTCAACTAACACTAAGCTTCAGTATTGGTGAGACAATGGGGATGAGTGGGGACTGTGAATATTGAAATGCCCTCCCTAAAAGTAGGGGCAGTAGAAAACCAGATACCTCCATCTGCAATCAATATACTGCAGTCAATCTAAATTCCCAAGAACTAATTAATGTTTTTTAGGAATGTAGATTCAGTGCTTCCAGATCTTCAGTTCTTCAAGGGAGATGTGAAATAAATTTTTTTAAATGTGAATCACCTGATACTTGTGTTAGGAACTGAAAAAAATCAACAAACAAAAACAAAAATGCTGTGTAGATCAACAGATTGAGAGCTAAACTAAACATGTTTGTGAGATGGATATGGACCATAAAGCATTAGTTTGGAATCTCTGCTCTAACTGTTCCCACATGATGCTGTGTGGTTTTGCATCTCTCTATGTATTTCTCATTTCCCTGTTGTCATAGCTATTTTTCAGTAACTCCAGGTTGTTGGACAGCTTGAGAAATCAGATAATCTCACTTGTCACAATATATAAGGTTGGAATGAATGGGCTTGGCAGGAGTAAAGGACAAGAGGGTTCTTTGAAAATATTTAAATTTACTTTATTGATTCCAACATGACATCACAGGGTGGGTTTTAATGAAATATTTACTATTGGTACAGTACTAATGCAACTAGGAGTGCCAGAGGGACAGGCAAGAAGAGCAGGTGCCAAGGATATTACCCTCTCACAGCATCCCCCTTTTAGGGTAGGAGTTACAGTCAGAGTCATTAACACTATAACATTTCAAAAAGCTAAACAAGGATTATCCTTCAGTAACTAAGCAAAGCATGGGTATCTCAGAGGTTGTTTTCTTTCTTCCATAAAGTAAAGCAGCTCTCTAAAGATGATGCAGTCTTGAAGATCACCTAAAAATATCTTTTCATACTTTCTTCTCATCTGTCTTTATTTATTTCTTCAAAGTTCTTATTATGGAAATTTAAAAACAAAAGTACAAGAGATTTTATGCATGTACTTTGTGGTATCTATTTTAATGGCACAGGGTGTTTTTTTTTCTTAAATAACTTGCAGGCTTTTGGTTTGTGTTCTAGTTGAAGTTGGTTGATAAGTGATCTCCAGACAACTGAAATTTCACTACAGTTTGTATAATAAAAATCATCATTCATGGCATTGCCTGAATAAAAATTGAAGAGAACAGAAACGTTGTTTTATCTCAGTAATTTATGAGACTGAAGAACTTTTCTTGTGTATTTCATCAACATCTATATAATAAAAATGAAAACCATTAAGTCATTTTGATTTTGTCTTTTTAACTGTAACTTGATTTGTAATCTTTTTTTTTCTTTCATATCTTTATTGGAGTATAATTGCTTTACAATGTTGTTAGTTTCTGCTGTATAACAAAGTGAATCAGCTACATGTACACATATATCCCCATATCCCCTCCCTCTTGAGCCTCCCTTTGATTTGTAATCTTAAGCTTAAACAAAAAGATTTAAGAAACATACTTCTGGAAAACATTGATATTTCATATTTCACAGATCTTATTGTAAGACATTTCCTCCTATATTTATTTTACTTTAGATTTTCAATGTAAGCAATTTTAACTTTCCTGATATCATTTTGAAAATAGTTAATTGAGGCAATATTTACAGTGGTAGTAGTCAATCATATAATCATTATTAAAAAAAATTATTTATTGAGCACTTTCAAGGTAGTCTAAACACAATATCTCATCCTCACTGTAACACTGCACAGTATTGGATTGAACCACTTGAAATTGTTGTCTCTGTAGACTGAACATCTGCAATTGCAAATGAATCAACCCATAAGTAATATTAGCATAACCCTTATGCTACAGAAAAGAACACTGAGCAGACAGAGGTGGAATGTAGCCAGTTAACAGCAAAGCTAGGATTCACACCCAGGTCGACCTGGTCCCAAAGCCTGTATTCTTAAATTGAAGAGCTGTCATGGGGGCATGTGATGACAGGTGAGGACAGACAAGGGCAAAAAGGAGGAAGACAGTCCCTTAACTATAAGACGTTTACAGTTTGCTTGGGGAGAAAATAATAATCTCAAAATTAACCAGTGAAAATAGAAACCATCATACCACAAAGTGCAAAATGACGGGACATTTGCTTTCACACCATGGTCTGAGCTTTACTATTACAATTTCAGAAGCAATTTTTCTCTGACCCTCTTCATCCCCCCCTGAACTGGTTTTCTTGAGGCCATCAAGGCACCATGTCACAAGCTGGCGGGAGGGAAGCCTTGGTCATATGATCCAAGGACTACAAGGGAGCTTTCTTTAATACACCCATAATCACACATTTATAAGAATAACATTTTGAGGGAGATCAGCTTGGTGCTTTGTGACCACCTAGAGGGGTGGGATAGGGAGGGTGGGAGATGCAAGAGGGAGGAGATATGGGGATATATGTATATGTATAGCTGATTCACTTTGTTATAAAGCAGAAACTAACACACCATTGTAAAGCAATTACACTCCAATAAAGATGTTAAAAAAAAAGGGTCATATAAAGCTACTGTTATGCAACTTGTACTTTTCCCTTGTTGGACATCTTTATATTTGTAGAAAAGCACATTCTATTTATAGTAATGCTGTATCAATGTTTGGCCTAAAATCTGTCATTTTATTTTATTAAAAAATGTTTATATCGTTTTCAAAAAAAAAGGAATAACATTTTGACTTTGATATCAGTACAATTCACTGTACAAGAATGAACTTCTAAAACATTAATGACTCCAAGCCTAGTCCTCTCTCCAGAGCTCCTCATTGCATTTTTGCATCTGGGACCTCACCTAGATATTCCACAGGTGTTCAAAGGCCACGTGTCCAAAAATAAATACACCATTCTTGACTCCAAACCTATTACTCCTCTGATTCCTTATCAGGTCATGGCACCAATGAGTTGCCCAGATCAGAGCCAGGAGAGTCATCCTTTACTCCTCCTTTTCCTTGGCGGTCATATTCAATCAGGAACTTACTCTACTATTGATTCTATCTCCTCAACAGCTCTTCAACCTCCCCCAGATTCTGCATCCCCACTGTACGTATTTGGATCCACAACATCTCTTGCTGACCAGTGACCCAGTTCAATTAGTTTCCCTGCCTCCAGTCTTGCCCCACTTCAATCTAGCCTTCACAGAAAGAAAGCTTTCTAGTTTCTAGTCGTATCAAGCATACTTAAAAGATGAAGAAACAACCTTATTTACTTGCAAAGCACAGTCTAGGGCTTGAACCCCAAAGCCGGGATATAATAAACATCTCAATTTTTTGATAGGTAAGTAGCCCCCACTGACAGCAAGGTCAGGCCTATAAACTTAAGTTCTTAATGGGAAGCTTATACATGGCAATAATCAAATAAAACAGCGAAAACCAAACAGAAGTATATTTTCCCTAAATAAAGTTACTAAAGGATCAAAGATATAAAACAGTAACAACTATCTCAGTGCCTACGTATTATCAGTCTGGGGTCACGCTTGCGTATTATCAGTCTGGGATGATCCTGAATTGCTATTTAGACTTTTTACTCCAGGAGTAACTTTCCAGAAGATTGCTAAAGAACCCTGAATTCTGCTGAAGTACCCCCAGGTACTTCCTCAGTTCCAGGGATGGGGCAAAAGGAAGAGGAAAGTGAAAGAGAAAGCAGAGGGAAGAGGGAAGGAAAATGCAAGTAAGCTGGATTCCTGGTTTCCTGCTTCCAGCTCAAAGAGGGCAGTTCAACTATGTTTTGCTAAATATATTGTGGCTCTTCATAAGACTTAATTATAAAAGGGTAATAATGCTTTAAATAGTAATTTAAAACTTACTGCTCTAGTTTAATAGAGTAGATGAAAAATGTTAATTCAGGTGTAGCAACTAATTATGCAAAGATAGCTTTTAACTAAATAATCATTAACACAATACCAATCTCTCTTTCATAAATATAGAACTGTCTATTCTGTGTCTTCTTAAACATTCTCTGCTTACAAAATATATCTAAAAGCAGCTTATCTCAAACTCAAGATTTTATCTGATATTACTGTAATCAATTCCTTTTGCTCTGATTTCTAACATAATCTACTTTTGATTAATGAGCAAGTATACCCTTAAAACAAGGTATGTGGAATACCTCTTCAGACTTCTATCTTAATATTTGCTTACTATTTGTGGAATAATGTACACTTAGTACTTAGTATCTACTGTGAAAATGAGACCTTGAAATACA